>NW_006434181.1:97116-98015 GCF_000325575.1 Pteropus alecto | reverse complement strand
GTTATTAATTCTCCTTTGGGTTCTGGTTGTGGCTGGTCAAATGCCTGGGATTTAATAGCTGTTAGGCTACTACCTGAAGAGGCTAGAGCCAGAGTTGGGGTTGCCTGGGAAACAGGAGTTCTCTTAGATGTAAGACTTTGGGGTAGTCCTGGAATTAGAAGTGGTTTGTTGAGCTCTATAGAGTGAGCTTTTCTGGGAGGGTCCTTTTCACTTTGGTTCTAATCCTTTGGAAGTGAACTTCTGGATCCACACAAAGTCCCCAGGCTGAAACCGATGGGGGAGTCCGTCCTCCGGAGCTGAGTGGGCAGTACGAACCTGGGACCAAATCTCCTCCTGCACACTTTGAAGGGCCTGTAAAGACTTAAGTAAGACAAGGTTACGTAACTCTGCTTTTTTCTCATCCTGTATTCTAGGTACAAAAGGAGGGGGTTTTCCAAAGAAAATCTCAAATGAGGTAAATCCATTAATATATGGAGTATACCTGGCTTGGAGAAGAGCAAAGGGGAGAAGTTCTACCCAGTTCCCACCAGTTTCTAATCCTAACTTGGCTAGTGTCTCTTTTAGGGTCCGATTCATTCGCTATGCTTGGCCCGAACTTTGGGGCCGGTAGGCGCAGTGGAGTTTCCATCGCAAATTTAGGTAGCTAGCCAATTGCTGTGACATCTTTGCTACGAAGGCTGGCCTGTTATCCGACCCTACAGTTCCAGGGAGACCAAATCGAGGGAGGATTTCTTGTAGTTTCTTAGTAACTACTAAGGCAGTTTCTTTCCTGGTGGGGAAGGCCTCTACCCATCCTAAAAAGGTGTCTATAAAAACAAGTAAATATTTGTAGCCCCCCACAGTCGGGGTTACCTCAGTGAAATCTACATCCTAGTGGTCCCGGATAAGATTCTCTTTCC
>NW_006434181.1:79768-92287 GCF_000325575.1 Pteropus alecto | reverse complement strand
AAGTAATAAATCTCGAGTAGTCATTCATCAGCCACCACAGTACATATCACTGAGAAAATTCACATCAACACTGAGCAGTCATTAGTCTCCGTGGATCAGAAGGTGAGCAAGACAGCCTCCTAACTGTCCTCCAATCGAATGTCATGTCCACATTACAAATCTAATTTGAAGTCAATGGTATATGTGGGTATTCAGTGATCTCTAATGCGCCTCTAGATTTGTTTGTTTGTCAGGAAAACTGCCTTCTGTTCGTGGAGGCAACAGTCATACAATGACGGCATTGATCATTGATCCTGAGTGTGAGGCAGTGACTGGATAGTGGTGGAAACAATAGCTGCCAATTTTCTGTATTGTAGGAAAAATGTTGAGTCTTTATGAGGATACCACTTGATGGCAGACAGAATGCCTGCCTCAGAATTTCTCTATAGCAAACCTCAGACTACCAATTCTCAGAGGGATAGGCTTAACCACCAAGGAAAGAAAACTGAGATATTGATATTGAAGCTGTTCTATCAAAGTGTTCTGAAGAGGCTTATTTTAGCCTAGCAGAGATAATGAGGTAGAAATCACCTGAAAATCTTGTCCCAAGATTAGAGAATCTCGCGATACTCACGAAGCTTCTCAGCAGGATTCACATGACCGTCAAGAGACAGACCTGAGGGCATCACAGGGAGTCATGTGATATTGGGTTGATGTTTTGGCACTCACGTTTGAGTTACCCTTCTCCATTTCTCGGTAAAATTTAGATGATCACTGAGAAAATGATAGTGTCTGTGGAACATAGCCACCTAATGGCCCTTAAATCGAAAGGACTTGTCTGCAAGAAAAGATTAGCTTGAGGTCAGCGGCATAGGTTAACAGATAATTGTTGTTAGATAACTGACCTTAGATTTCATCTGTGTTCAGGCAACCTGCTTAAATGCAATGGAAGCTGCTGTTGAACATTAAAGCGTTGATTTTTGGAGGCTGTCTTTTGACGAAGCTACTCGGGAGCAGAATAAACTGTAAGTGCCATTTTCCTCTGTTATAGCAAAAAAGCTGAGTCATTGTGAGTATAACTCTGAACGGCTTCATGCAGGACTCCCACACTATTCTTTTAGGCAGACCTTTGGCCACTACTATCTACAGGGAATTGTTGAATGGCCATGACTCAATGCTGAATATTGAAAACACTTGTTTGAATATAGTGGAAGAGCAATAAGGTGGAAATCACCTGAAAATTACTTAGAAATCACTAGAGAATCACACGGAGATCAAGTAAACACCCAGTGGAATTCGCTTGGGGATTAAGGAATACCCCACACTAATCTGGTATCTACCAAGTGACCAGTCTTGTTGCTGTGGCCATAGGTTTTCACTTTATTTCATATACTGAACCAGGCTTCAGAGCATTAATCGTATTGGAAACAAATTTACCTTATATGTGAGATTGGCATGGTGTTGTGTTTTTAAATGTCCACCCAATTTACCCCAGTTCCAGCAGAGGACTGCCTCCTAGGTCACAAACTTCCAAAAACTTTTCTTTTCATACCAAGAATGTCTTTGACCGTTCACCAAGTCCTCTACCAAAGACTCATTATGTAAAGGTAGGCCAGATTCTGTGGTCCACGGTCTCCACTCTATTTCCTAGATATAAGAGCAATACTTGCTAGTGATTTCAAGCTCCCCAGTTGAGTTTTTGAAAGAAGAGTCCAGGCTTTGGCCAGGTTTCTCAGTGCCTACACTACCTTCTTATATGAGAAGAAAGGCTTGGTGCTGCAAGCTATGATTACCATTCAATATTTTTCTAAATGGGAAATTGGTGACCTGGCACCAAGTTGTGCTGAATATACTGTTATGGTCACACAGGATTGGTGCCATCGGCCCAACTTCTATCGTAAATGCTTTCAAGAGAGTACTGTCTTGGAGGCGTGTACCATGTTTTCCATTCTTGCTCCTACTAGGAGATGACAGCTTGGTTCTACAGGCCAAGATGTCCACAAGAGTTTCAGGAAACAAGGGTCAGACTGGATGTTTGTGGGACTAGGTCTTGAGACTGGACATTTTTACCAATTGGATGGTCTTTACGTTTCCACCTGGGCTTTAAATATATTTTTAGGAGGTCTGGGCTTGGTTCAGATTTTCAAAGTCTCCGTTTTATTTTTTGTTTTCTAAAGAAGGCTTTTGTTTTGAGACAAGGACTTCAGGCAACATTTGTTCACAGAGACAGGCCTGGAACTGTAGGTTTCTGCCACCCTTTCAGTCTGAGTCAGAGAAAGTCAAAAACAAAGCTCTAGGTAATTTCTCAAATCTCCTTTTTGGAAATAGAGTTAGGGAATGTAACTGCATCCAAGGACAGCACATTGGATCCCAATAGGAAATGCAGGTAGGAGACAAGGTCCTAGGTTTTGAGATAAGACTCAAATTGCATGAGGACAGACATGCCCTATCATTTAAGTTATCCCATCTACTAGTATTCAGAGAGCATAAGCTTAATGCATTGTTTCCTAGTCTCCCTTCGACTTTTTATTAGGAAAAGACAGGTTGTGTCTTGGGCCCAGTCACCAATAAACATACACACAAGGGAATATGATGTAGAGCTTTCTTTGAGTGGCGAGTGCATATCACTGAGAAAATTCCCATCAACACTGAGAAATCACTAGTATGCCTGGAACAGAAAGTGGGAGAATAGACTTCATACTAACCTCCAATCGAATGTAATGTCCATAATTCCAAATCTTATGTGAGGTCAACGGTATATGCGGGCAGTCATTGATCTTTAATTCGCCTCAACTTTTGTCTGTCGGGAAACCTGCCTATGTCAGTGGAGGCAGAAGTCGCACATTGGCTACATTCATAATTGAACCTGAGTGTGCTGTGAGGAAATGAAAGGATTGTGGTTGAAACCATAGCTGCCATATTGCTTGATTGTAGGAAAAATGTTGAGTAATTGTGAGATTAACTTTTCATTGTAAAAAAACACTGCTGCTGAAGAATTCCTCTATATCAAACCAAAGACTAACAATCTGTGAGAGTCTGGCTAAACCAATACGGAAAAAAAACTGAGAAACCGAAATTGAGGCAGTTTCTTCAACATGTTCTTAAAAGGCTTGTATTATCCTAGCAGAGGTAATGAGGTGGAAGTCACCTGGAAATCTCATACCAAGAATTAGGAAATTTCGCGATACTAATGAGACTTTACTGCGAGATTCAGGTGACCAGGGAGAGACTGGCCTGAGGGCAACACACAAAAATCATGTGAAATTGGGGTGATGGTGTGGCGCTCACTTTTGTGTTACCCATCTACATTCCTTGGTAAAAATCACATAAGATTACCTGTGTAACTTTGCCACCTAACATCCTTTCAATCGAAAGGTCATGTCTGCATAAGAAGACTTACTTGAGGACAGTGACATAGACTAACACACAATTGCCTTAGATAATTGCCCTCAGTTTTCATCTCTGGTAAAGCAACCTGCTTGTATACAATGAAAGCAGCGGCACACATTAACCACATTGAAATTTAGAGGCTGAGTCCGAATGACAAAGCTACATTAGAGCGGTAGAAACTCTAAGTGCCATTATGCTGTATTGTAGCAGAAATGCTGAATCATTGTGAGCACAATCCTTAATGGTTCTGGTGGGAGAGCCATACTATTCTTGAAGGTGAACCTTAGGCTACGACTGACGAGAAGAATTTGCTTAAAGGCCAATGACTCAATGCTGAAATATTGAAAATAAGAGTTTATGAGACGTGTTTTGAAAAAAACTTGTTTGAGTATAGGGGAAGAGAAATTAGATGGAAGACCCCTGAAAATCACGCAGTAATCACCAGGAAATGACATGGAGGTCAAGTGAATACCTATAGGGATTCACATAGGCATCAAGGAAGACCCTGCAAGAATCTGGTGTATACCAGGTGACTAGTCTTGTTGCTGTGGCTTTAGGTTTTTACTTTACCTCTAACAATGAATCAGGCTTCAGTTTGTGAATTGCTTTGCACTGGAGTGCATCCTGTAAATGAGACTGGCGTGGTGTTGTGTATTCAAACGTCCACACAACTTACCCTAGTTATGACAGAGGACTGGATCTGGGGCCATGGAATTCCATCGACATTTTTTTCCTACCGAGAAGGTCTTGTAACTGTGTGCCATGTCCTCTATCTAAAGATCCGTTCAGTAAAGTTAGTCTGGATTCTGTGTGCCAAGGTCTCCAACCTGCATTCTGGAAATAAAAGCAATGCTTGGCCATGCTTTCAGGCTCTCCAATCAAGTAACTTACAAAACAGTTTAGGTTTTGATCCAGGTTTCCTGGTGCCCAAACTATGTTCTATTACCAGGGGAAATTCTTGGTGTTGTAAGGTATGGTCACCTTTCAATAATTTTATCAAAGGAAATTGGTGACGTGGAACCAGTTTGTGATGAACGTAGTGTTGTGATGACACAGGTTGGTGTCTTCGGCCCAATTTCTATCGTAAATACTTTCAAGGGAGGACAGTCTTGGAACTGTGCACCAAGTCCTCCATTCTTTCTCGTTCAAGGAGATGATAGCTCGATTCCGTAGGGCAAGGTGCCCACAATAGTTTCAGGTAGCAGGGACCAGGCTGCATGTTTGTGGACCTAGTTCTTCAGACTGGATATTGTTACCAATTGGATGATCTTGACGTTGTGGCCCTGAGTTTACCTGCTTCCTTTTAGGCGGTCAAGGCTTGGTTCATATTTCCACAGTCTCTGTTTTATATTTACTTACATAAAGAAGGCTTTTGCTTTGAGCCAGGTCTCCAAGCAACATATGTTCACAGAAAACAGGTTTGGAACTTGGGCTTTCACCACCATTTCAGTCTGTATCGCAGAAAGTAAGAAGAAATACTGTGAGCTAATTTCTCAGATCTATTTCCTGGAAATAGAGGAAGGGGTGGTAACTGCAAAATCAAGGTCGGCATCCTGTTTTCTAAGAAGAAATAGAGGCCAGAGACAAGGTTTTAGGTTACTAGATAAGACTCAAATTACATGAGGATAGACTTACCCTTTGGATTAAGTTTTCTTATATACTAGTTGTCAGAGTGGACAAGCTTAGTGCTTTGGGTCTCATTTTCCCTTCTACTTTCTGTTAGGCAAAGACAGGCTCTATGCTTTGGGTCTGTGTCTCCAATCCATATCTTCACAAGGGAGGATGATGTAGTATTCCATTTGTAGTTAAAAATGCATATCATTGAGGAAATTCACATCAACACTGAGAAGTCATTAGTCTACCTGGAGCAGAAGTTTACCTAGACCACCTCCTAACTTCCTTCAATTGAATATCGTGTCCACATTACATACTAATTTGAAGTCAATGGTATATGTGGACAATCAAGAAACTTAATTCAACTCTAGTTCTGTCTGTTTGTCAGGAAAACTGCATTCTGTTCCTGGAGGCAACAGTCACACAATGGCGCTGTTGATCATTGAGCCTGAGTGTGCTGTGAGGCAGCGACTGAATAGTGGTGGAAACAATCACTGCCAATTTTCTATATTGTAGGAAAAATGCTGAGTCATTGTGAGGATACAACTTAATGGCAGAAAGAACGGCTGCCTCAAATTTTCTCTATATCAAACCTCAGACTACAAATTCTGAGAGGGACTGGCTTAACCACCAAGGAAAGAAATCTGAGATAATGACATTGAGGCTGTTCCATCAACGTGTACTGATGGGGCTGATTTTAACCTACCAGAGGAAAGTGAGGTGGAAGTCGTCTGGAAATCTCCTAACAAGAATTATGGATGCTCACGAGGCTTCCCTGTGTGATTCACGTGACCGTTAAGAGACACGCGTGAGGTCCTCACAGGGAGTCAGATGATATTGAGTTGATGTTGTGGCTCACTTTTAAGATACCCTTGTCAATTGCTTGGTAAAATTTAGATAACCACTGAGAAAATTATACTGTCTGTGGAACATAACCACCAAACACCCATTCAATAGAAAGGTCATGTCTGCATGAGAAGGTTTGCTTGAGGATAGAGGAATAGGTTAACAGACAATTATTGTTAGATAACTGGCCTTAGGTTTCCTTTGTGGTCAGGCAATGTGCTTGAATGCAGTGGAAGCTGCTATCAAACATAAAATTCGTTGATATTTTGAGGCTGAGTCTGCTTGTCGAAGCTTCTTTAGAGCAGTGTAAACTGTAAGCGCCGTTTTGCTGTATTATAGCAAAAATGCTGAGTCATTGTGAGTATAACTCTGAACGGCTTCATGTGGAACTCCCGCACTATCTTTTATGCAGACCGTTGGCCACTACTGTCAACAGAGAATTGCTTAACGGCCAGTGAATCAATGCTGATTAATGAAAATAAGAATTTATGAGATGAGTGTTGAAAACACTTGTTTGAAAATAGAGAAAAAAAATAAGTTAGGAATCACCTGAAAATCACTTAGAAATCACTAGGGAATGACTCGGAGATCAAGTAAACACCTGGTGGAATTCACATGGAGATTACTAATCTGGTATCTACCAAGTGACCAGTCTTGTTGCTTTGGCCATAGGTTTTCACATTACTTTATATAATGAACCCAGCTTCAGAGCATGAATCGTATTGCCATCAATTTTACTTTATCTATGAGATTGACTTGGTTGTGTGTTTTCAAACTTCCACCCACTTGCTCTGTTCCAGCAGAGGACAGACTCCTAGGCCATGGACTTCCAACGACTTTTCTTTTCCTACCAAAAATGTCTCGTGACCATTTGCCAAGTCCTCTAACTAAAGACTCATTATATAATGTAGGGCTAGGTTACGTGGGCCACGGTCTCCCCTTTACTTTCTAGAAATAGGAGCAATACTTGGTTGTGATTACAAGCTCCCCAATCGAGTTTTTGAAAGAACAGTCCAGGATTTGGCCAGGTTTCTTAGTGCCCACACTACCTTCTCTTACCAGAAGAAAGACTTGGTGCTGCAAGCTATGGTCACCTTTCAATAATTGTCTAAAAGGAAAATTGGAGATGTGGGACCAGTTTGTGATGAATGTACTGTTATGATGACACAGGGCTGGTGCCATCGGCCAAATTTCTATTGTAAATACTTTCAAGGGAGTATAGTCTAGGAGGTGTGCATCAAGTCCTCCATTCTTCCTCCTCATAAGAGATGACAGCTTAGTTTTATTGGCCAAAGTGTCCATAAGAGTTTCAGGTAACAAGGGCCAGGTTTAAGTTATCTTATTTCCACAGTTTTCATTTTATTTTCTCTTCCCTAAGAAAGAGTTTGCTTTGAGACAAGGACTTCAGGCAACATTTGTTCATATAGAACAGGATAGGAAATGTGGGCTTACCCAGTCGTTTCAGTCTATGTCGCAGAAAGTCATAAGGAATGCTCTGGCTAATTTATCAAATCTACTTTCTGGAAATAGTGGTAGGGATTGTAACTACAACCACAGATAGCACACTGCATCCCAATAGGAAACGCAGGCAGGAGACAAGGTCTTAGGTTTCAAGATAAGACTCAAATTACATGAAGACAGACATGTTCTCTGGTTTAAGTTATCCTATCTACAAGTTTTCAGAGAGCATAGTGCCTTAGTTCCCAGTCTCCCTTCTACTTTTTTGAGGAAAAGACAGGCTTTGTGCCTTGGGCCCATGTCACCAATCCAAATCCTCACAAGGGAAGATGATGTAGTACTTTCTTTGAAGGGATGAGTGCATATCACTGAGAAAACTCACATCAACACTGAGATATCACTAGTATGCGTGAAACAGAAACTGGGTAAGACACATTTCTTACTAACCTCCAGTCGAATGTCATGTCCACCTTCCAAATCTTATGTGAGGTCAACGGTATATGCGGGCAGTCAATGATCTTTAATTCACCTCTACTTTTGTCTGTTTGTCATGAAAACTGCCCATGTCATTAGAAGCAGAAGTTGCACACTGGCTGCGTTCATAATTGAGCCTGAGTGTGCTGTGAGGAAGAAAATGGGTAGTGGTTGGAACTATATGCTGCTATATTGCTTTATTGTAAGAAAAATGCTGAGTCATTGTGAGATTACCTCTTCACTGCAAAACAAAACAAAACAAAACAAAAACTGCTGCTGAAGAATTTCTCTATATCAAACCAAAGACTAAAAATCTATGAGAGACTGGCTAAACCAATATGGAAAGAAAGCTGAGAAAATGACATTGAGGCAGTTTCCTCAACATGTTCTTAAAAGGCTTGTATTATCCTAGCAGAGATTATGAAGTAGAAGTCGCCTGGAAATCTCGTACTTGCGAGATCAGTTATGTCTGAGAACAGTTACCTTTATCTATGAGATTGAAAGAAAGTAGAAAACCTGCCATGAAAGCTAGCAATTAGGAGCTAGGCTGTAGTCTTTTATAATGAACATAAACATTCTCAACAATAAACAGAAAGGTCACCCTGTGACCCAAAATGGACAAAGTCAGAAACAAAACAACTCCACATTCATGTCTGAACAGAAAACAGGCAAGGATGCTATACTAACACAAAGCAACCAAACACTCCTCTCTCCCTGCTAACATAAGTAACTTATCACTTCTTTATCACTGATGACTCTAGCCCCACTTTATTTATTTTAGCTCTTCAATAAAAATTAAGAGAACCTAATCTTTATAATAGCATTACCCATATAGCCAAAAGCTGGAAACAACCCAAATGTCTATTAAAAGAAAAAAGGATAAACAAAATGTGGTTTATCCACACAATGAAATATTATTCAGCCAGGAAAAGAAAGACAGTACTGACATGCTACAACATAGATGAACCTTGAAAATTATGCTAAGTAAAAGATACTACATACAAAAGACCACATAGTATATGATTCCATTTGTATGAAAGTTCAGAATAGGGAGATCTATAGAGACAGAAAGTAGATCAGTGGTTGCATAGGTCTCAGGGAGAGATGCAGGTATGGTGGTGATAACTAAGGGTAAAGGGAGAGTACAGGATTTCGTTTGGGTGTAATTAAAATGATCGAAAATTGATTGTGGTGCTGGATGTACATATCTGTTGTGGAAGTAAATGAAAACCAATTGGATGAGAACAGACAAAAGTTACTTATTCAGAGCTTGTTATAACAAAGTGATGGAATCAGCCACCATCACTTACATTTGGCAGAGACTCAAAAGTTGTCAGAGATTGATAAAGCTTTACAGTGGAAAAAAAGAGAAGCCTTCAGAGATGACCTGCAGGGAGGTTGCTGGCATGGGGAAGCTGTAGGTAAGCTAATTAGCAGTGAGGCATCCTATGTGATTGATGTGGGTGCATGTTTGGCTCTCTTGTTTTTGCTGAGTTGGAAGCAGGGACTCAAATTAGAGAAGCTGTAGTTATTAATTTCTAATCATTTGGGGCCGATTTTAATAAGCGTTATTTTTTGGCTTTCTGCACCCTTCAGTAGAAATAGTAGTCCGATTTCTTACAAGTCTGACATAGAGAGTAGGCTGGCTTCCTGGACTGGTTGTTGCAGATTGTGAGTTAGAGTTCTATTTTTATATATGGTCTGGCCATTGTCCATGAATACACTAAAAGTCATTTAATGTATACTTTACATGGTTGAATTATCTTTAATGTGAATTATATTTCAATAAAACTTTTTTAAAAATTCAAGGAGGTGGAGAAAGATACTCTTATCAAATTACATCTATTTCTTGCAGCACCAATCAGGAGTCAACTCTTGCTTCTTTACACTTTCTCCCAAATCAACTAATACAAGCTCAACCTGGCAATACATCCATAGTTGCTTCCTCTTGCTGAGATGTCTGTGATTTGTGTCCTATCTTGTTGTAACAAGTTAATAAACTGAACTTTTTGCTATGGGCATATTTCTGATAATCTTTGGGCTCTGGGCTTTACCTCTACTTCTCTTTTTTTCTCCTCTAATAATGTCAAGTTTATTCACACGCTGCTTGCATCATGTTACTAAGGCATCCTTATATGTGCTCAGATCACTACAAAAACAAGAAACATTTTCATCTCGATGATTATTTTCATTGAATATAGTCTGATTTTTTTTCTGACTGGAAAAATTGCAGGAACATATCTTTATAGATAACAAGCATTTCATGGTATGAAGAGGCAGATAATTGCTCTCTTATAATCTGAGCCTTCTTTGAAGAGTCATTAGAAGACTAAAAATATATGTTCATATGTTTATAACATACATATATCTGCATGTATTTATGCATAATATATACATATACATATGTGAGAAAGTGTGTATAAAGCTATACCTCGGAATGAGTTATGAGTCCATATTACCTCCATTGAAACAAGCATTCATATAGAAATGGTCGGACATAAGAAAACTGAGAATAAATATTGAATAATTTAAATCAGTTATTAACTTTATTACATAGCTTTAGCACATTCATTTCAATTAGCTTACATAATTAAAGTAGGCAAAATTTCTTATATTGGCAATAAGCCAAATGAGAGACAGAGAAAGGAAGATATTCTTTATATCAGCCTGCACTTTTCAAGCTTTGAACTGGAGAATTTCATTTCTTAGAATCATCAAGGGCTCCACCAGTTTTTCAGATTGAAGCCATCAGCAATGCTTCCCCTAGAGTAACCCATTATCACTGTGCATCTTATATTTAAATGTTTATAAGCATAATGTTATAATATCCAGGCTGATGTCAATTAAATAAAGGCCATCTTATAGGAAAACAGGATTAAGACACGGAACGTGTGAAACCTACTTATATTTCACCTGAAATGTTTGAGCAGCCTAAAGTCCCCAGTTCCCTCCTTTTCCTCCAGACAAAGCTGCTATCTTTACAGGGGATCTTCTTTAGCAAAGTATGACCCACATTGCCTCAAGTTCCATCCAAGGCTTTATATCTATTAAAGAAGTTGTTTACAATTAAAATTTTTCCCATAAAAAACTCCAGGTTCAAATGGTGGTACTAGTGATTTCTACACAAAGTTTAAGAAAAAAATGCCAATTCTACTGAAACACTTTCAGAAAATAGAAAAGAATGGAACACCCCTCAACTAGTGTGCTATGAGGCCAACATTACTTAATACTGTCACCGAAAATATTATAAGAAAACTACATATCAATATACCTAAGAATCATAGATGCAAAATTTCCAAACCAAATATATTTGGCTAAATAATTGTTTGTACAATGTTTAGTAGTATCCCTGGTTTCTGTTGACACATGCCAGTAACACCCCTCTCAATGGTAAAAACCCAAAAATAGGATATTGGCAAGTGTCTGCTGTGGGCAAGGATCACCCCCATTGTTAACTGCTGTAATATGCAAGAAAATAAAATGCATTATGATCTGATGATAAGTAAAACTGTCTCCATTTATAGATAGTATGTTTATTTATTTAAAAAAAATCCTCAGGAATATATGTACTTAATGAATTTGGGATGGTCACTGGAAACAAGGTTAATACAGAAAACTAGATTACATTTTTATATAGTAGAGGCAAACAATTAGTCATTGAAATTAGAATATCAATTAATTTATAGTAATGGCAAAAACATTAAATACTTAAGAATAAATCTGAAAAAAATGATATGGAAGTCTTCTACATGAAGAACTACAGAACATTGCTAAGAGATATCAAAGACCTAAATGAGTGGAGAGGTATACCATGTGTATTGATTGGAATAAAGTAAGCTAGTCATTCCCACACTATGGTCAAGTTGTGGTCGTATAAAAATTCAACCTGCCTGAAGATTTATTGTGTGGTTTGGTGATAAAATGAAGGTAGAGTCTTTATCATAGTACCTGGCACATCGTAGATTCACAATAGGCATTCAAGTCTTACCTATCATCATTATTTATTTACAGCTTTCCTCATTGTTTCTCCATCTGTTTCTTCTAGTATTAACTTTCCTTATCAAACCGATATAAACTTCTACATTATTGGATGAGTTGAAGCTCTTCTTGAGTCTGAATGTATAGGTTCTTCTCACCTTTTTATGTACCAGCTTGGAATATAGAACTCTGGAACTGGCCACAAAATTTAGATTGATTAATTGTCATGACTAAGTAAATGGATTGTTCTCACTTTCTCTATAGGTAGAAATGAATATCATAACAAAAATCAACCATCATCCTCTTCATCACATTTCTTGCCTACTACTATCTTCAGAGAAAAACAAAATGAACTCAAACTGTGGTTCTCATAAACCAGAAGTATTACAAAAGCTTAAGAAACAAAAACTCTTAAAAATACTCTCAAATTGTAATAGTACAAACTAAAAGTACTGTTATATGCACAAGTAGATTTAGACAATCAACATAATGTATATTGATAAAATATACATAAGTATAAACTTTTAGCTTAAAATTCCTTTTTAATACATAGCTTTCTCTGAAGAGAGACCCAGGTTAGACTATACATTCCACATATCTTTTTATAGAGTATACATTGTGGAGTCTGGCCTTATAATAACTCGTTTCACTTCTACATGTGTTACTGAGGTAATATTATGAAACAAAGTTTAATACAGAAAAGTAAAGAGAAATAATAGTTTTGACGAAACAATTTGTGACCTGGAGGAGAATTCAATTTTGTTTAGTCTTCATTTGGGG
>NW_006434181.1:44125-77579 GCF_000325575.1 Pteropus alecto | reverse complement strand
TTATAACCAGTGTTTTGAACTTTGCATCTGTTAGAATACTTGACTCCATTATATATTTCTGTTCTGTCATATGGTATCTGCTTCTTTGTCTTCCCATTTTGCCTGCCTTTTCATGTCTGTTTCTATGTACTAAGCAAAGCTTTTAAGTCTCCTGGTCTTATTAGTGTGGATTTGTGAAGTAGGCGTCCAGTGGCACAGTCCTGAGAGGAGTTCAGCTGCAGGCCAAATTTAGCCCAAACCTGTGCCCCTCTGGGGCCACCCGTTAAAATTCAACAAGCAATTCGCAGATGCTGTGCTTATAGTTGCCTCAAAAGGCCATACCAGAAACTAAGGCCAGCTGCCTCTACTGTGAGTCTAGGCGCTGCTCAGCAAAGAGCACCTGACTCGCTGAGGCTATACCTGCATGTGGCTTGGATGGGCCCATGAGCTGGGAGAGGCGGGGTTTCAGGGAATCTTCTGGGCAGAGTGACCTCTGTTATCTAGTTTGATGATTTCACAACCATGGTGGTGCTGTGTTCACGCACTGGGAGTGGGGAGGGCTCAAGAGGGAACAATGAATACCGCTGGCACTTCTGTACAGACCGAGTCTCGCTTAGGCCTTCAATCTGACAATGTCGCCTATAAGTCCCTGGTGCCCCCTGCGCCCAGCCCAACTGGCACTGTGCTCAGAGGGAGCAGGTCTGATACCGTGAATATCCGCTCGCAGATGTGGCCCCTTTAAGAGGCTTCTGCCGCTGCCACAGCCTCTGCCTCACTCAGCCACTTGAGAGCTGGCAGCCCCGTGTCTTTGCCCTATCCTACCTTCTGCCGTTGTAGGGTGATTTCTTAGATTTCTCCCTAGTATGGCTTATTCATCTATATCCCAGGAGATTTTTCCTTGCATTTGGTTCTCTGTTCCTGTCACAATTTTGATTGGGTCGCCAGAGGGATGAACAGAGCCTCTATCACCTACACCATTTTTTCCACTCCCCCTGTGCTTATTTTATAGATGAAGAAATTTGATGCTTAAAGAAATTTGTAACTTTCCCTAGCTCACAAAACTAGTAAGTTGAGGTTAATAATTCATGGCCATAAAGTTCAGACCATTTAAACTCCACCATCCTGGCAAAGAAATAACTCTAATAGACACTGAGTATAAAAGGACAGGCATTCTTCCAAGTTCTTCAAGTCACTTAATTCTAACAATCCTATGAGGTAAGAATTACTATTATTATGTTGTTGTTATTATTTCTATTTTATGAAGTAGAAGAGACACAAAGAGAATGTTAGGTGGCTAAGGACACATAGCTATCTAGTGATGGTGCATGAATTTAATTTTTTTACTGGCTCTGGAGTCCACAGTATTGATTACTCAATATAGTACTCTCAAAATCATTAGTCTTTACTTCCTTCTGAAGCTTCTTAGCTTTCTAGGCAACTGAAAAATGTAACTACCTTTTACTCTTTTACTGTGGTATGAATTGCATGGTAGTCTACAACTGGATTTTATTTAAAAAATTTTTTAAATTTAACAACCATATAGACTATTTTTTAAAAACCCTGAAAATCAGAAAACAAAGCCCCTGGTTATGACTTACATAAAAATAGTTATAATTAGTTTATATGATGTTAAGCATTTTTTAAATATATTATGGGCTTTGTTTCCCTGATTAAAGAACAATGAAAACTTCTATCTCTCTTTGTCACTCTTGGATGTTCGCTCTCTCTCTCTCTCTCTCTCTCTCTCTCTCTCTCTCTCTCTCTCTCTCTCTCTCTCTCTCTCTCTCGTATTTTTAGCTCTCTTGACCTGTAATTGGAGACCAACCTTAATGGTGTGCTTCTAAATAGATAAAGCTCTAATTCCTCCAGGGAAAACCCTAGTAGAAAAACACAAATTACCTTCTCTGGGAATTAATTTTAGCATCTTATTAATAAAAAAATGTCAACACATCATTCCCTCCACAAATCTTGGAGGAAATGATTAGCACCAATTAACCATGGGAAATGGACTTTCCAACACAAATTTTCAAAGACATCTGAGGCTCTAAAGTTCTGCTTCTCAAGCATGCCTGCATTGAGTAAACATCTTTAAAGTTTCTTCTTCTGAAAGATAATTCTCAACAGGAAGCTCAGGAGATATTCCCCAAGAGTGAGTACAGAAAGAAAGACATAATGATCATATTCTTTTTGGCTAAGGTAAATTAAAAAAAAATGAATCCCAGAAAAGGAAGAATAGGAATATATTAGGAACAATGAGGTTATTAAAGGTGTGCTTCCCACTGAGGAAGAAATCTGCTGTGTAGATGAGCTGTACTCAAAAGAGAGTTAACGCTTGAAGTAAAGTGTCATCATTTTTTAATAAACAGGGATACAAAAGTCATTCATGGCAACTAATATTTAAAAATCATGTTTCAAGTCTATTCCCCTTTATCCAACTACACTTTAATAAAAAATTTAATAAAGTATGTTTCTATTCTAAAATCATTTCTAGAATAAAATAAATGTTTGCATTTTCAAAAATAGTCCTAGAAAATGACCAAAGTATATAAAAATGAGATTGATTACATAAATGTGCCACATCCGATACAATAGAATGTTGTACAGTCATTAAAAATAATATCTCAGAAACATTTGTTGAACAGAAAGATGTCAATTATGTATTTTTTATTTTAAAAGTATCTTCCAGAACAATAACTCAATTGTGTCATTTTGAAATGTGTGTGTACACACCTCTGTATGTACACCAATATGTTAGATAGCTGATTACTTCTGGATGGTAGATCATCTTATCTTAAATATGAGTATTTTCTGATTTTTCCATAATGAATATGTATTAACTTTATAATGAAAGCAAATATGTTTTTAAAGTAGTCTAAGAGGGCAGAGCTGTGTGCAATCAATAAAGCATGCGACATCTCAAATGGAAGAATCGCTTAGACTGGGGATTTGTTGGTGTATATTAGGTCTCCTGAGGGGAAGCTGTTCTGAGCTCAAAACCACTACTGCTAGGCTGTCAATAAATAACCCTGGCTTTGTAGGCTTAACATGATCCACCTGTGGACATCCTCACACTAGCTGAGTGGGACCAGGTGTTTGTCTAAGCATAGAGTCTTAAACTGGCTCTACCTAACCCTACATTAGCACTGTGGCAGTTCTGGGAGTGAAAAAGTGGTAAATCATGGGATTTTCAAAATCGCAACAGTAAAATCACTACTTGAACCCACCCATGAAATTTACCCTTGTCGATGGCAAGATCAGATTTACAGCTGAGGCCAAAGAGTCTGTTGTTTCTCTCCTTGGTTCACTTTTTAAAAGAAGAAAACACATTAAACAGATCAAGATGGGTAACTCCAGGAAAATACATCTATTAAATTTCCTATTCTGATATTGAAGTGCAAAAAATAGACACGGTCTCTTTCCTTATGGAGCTTACAACCCAAAAGGTAGAGACACACAATAAACAAATAAACAGATTTATAACAAACATGATTAGTGTTATAAACAAAATTTGTTAGAGGCTGATAAGGGGCTTCTTTTTTTTTAAGGGCACTAAGGACTATTGAGACAAACCACTGTATGCATTTTTAAATACATGTAGGTGACATCAACACAGCCACAGTCACAGAAGCCTGTGCTATAGAAAATGGTTGTCGCTTTACTACAATTTTTAAAGGTGTCTTAGTTTCTTAATGTCAACTATGACTCTAATAATTCTCAGTATAGAAGTCTAGTATTAGTGACTAATATATGGCAAGAAATCCAATAAATAAAGTTGATATTATCCTAAAGGAATATAGCCAATTTTAAGTAAATAGTGTTGTTAATTTCACTTTTTTTAAATGAGCGAGATGGAATCAATGTATGTTTAATATTTTATTGTCTTTGTCTCTAATGTGCAAATTGAATTTTATGCACCACTGTATCATGCTCAAATACTTCAACAGGTTTTACTGAAAACAAGTAATCACTACTTCTTGGCTAGATGTACAATCTCAAATAAAGGAAAGACATTTTAGAACAATGTAAGCTTGGTTTCCAACAAGTATCAGAGAAAAAAATAGAGCTTTCTTACCTCATCCCTTTACATATGAGAGATTCTGCATATCTAGTTTAACTCACTTCAACCCAATAAGTACTTAGCAAATGCTAAGTGGAATGAGGAGGAAGAAGGATGAGGAAGACAGCCAAAAATGTAATAATCAATGCCTATGCCAAAGGGAAATACAAGATGTCTAAGTCAATACTTGTTATACCACATCTTCCCTCAGCTTATGTCATAGAAACTAGAAAGGAGAGATTGCAACTTGGCACCAAGTCTGGACAGCCTAATATAAACCAGTTGACAACCACAGGCCAACAAGGTCAAAACCACCCAATTTGTAACAAAGACTTGACTAAAGACCTAGGATCACAACATCCAGCCTGCCCTCTGCTATCAGAAACTTTTTGGAGACCTTGGCCCACAGAAGCAAGCTATTATCCCCTCTAAGGAGGGAGAATAGAAGGCACAGTACATGGCACTGTCTTCCCTTCAAAGCATGGACAATAGAAATTTGGGATGATGGCACCAACCTTGTGTCGTCCTAACAGTCAATTCAGCAAAATCTGGTCCCACATAACCAGTTTTTCCTTTTTACAAATAATTGAATGGTGACCATAATGTACAGTACCAAGCCTTTCCACTGGTAAGAGAATGTAGGTAGCGTGGGCACTAAGAAACTGTCTCAAAGCGGGGATATTTCTTTCAGGAACTCAATTGGGGAGCTCTGAAGCAAAGCCAAGCATTGTTCCTATTTCTAGGAAGTCGAGTGGAGACCTTGACCCTCAGAATCTAGCTAACTTGTCTGAAGGGAACCTTATGGAGAGGACTGGGTATACAGTAACAATGTCATCTTGTTTGATAGCAAAGGAGATAGAAGTCCATAGCCCAGGACCCAGTCCTCTGCCCAGAGATGGGCAAGTAGAGTGGATGTTTGAAAACATGACACCATGGCAGTCTCATTTGCAAGGTAAACTCAGGTGGAAAACACTTCCCACACGCACAAGCCAAATTCATTCTAAGAAGTAGAGCAAAGACATACGCCCACAGAAATAAGCAAGTCACCTGCAAGTCACGCAATTCCTGGGGATTATTCCTTGTCCCGCACGTGAACCCCACAAGGCGTTCTTGTGATCGCCAAGTGATGACCTAGTGATTGCTTCATGATTTTCAGGTGACTTCAACCTCATTCTTCTTGTCATGTCTTCAACCACATGTTTTCAAAACACATCTCAAAATGTGCACATTTTCAATATTTCAGCATTGATGCACAGGCCGTTCAGCACTTCCCTGTCTACAGTAGTGGCCTAAGGTCCACAGAGAAGGATACTATGGGTGTCACACTTTACGCCGTTAAGAGTCACGCTCAGAAAGACTCAGAGTTTTTGGTACAATACAGCTAAATGGCGACTGCTGTTTCCACCACTCTGTAGTAGCTTTCTCACAGCAGACTCGGCCTCAAGATTTCAGTGCAGTTACTATATGGAGACCGCTCCCATTGCCTTCAAGCAGGTTGCCTGACAATATACAAACTGTAAGCCTGTTAACAAACATTGTCTGGAAGCCTATTCTGCTGTCCTAAAACAAGTTTTCTCACACAGATATAACGTTAGGATTGAAGGGCTTTAGGTGACTCTCTCAGCCAAGCTCTGTTACACAAGACTTTTCTTTATCAGTGTTTATGTGCATTTTACCAAGTGGGGTGGAAGTGTAATTCAAAAGGGAGCCCTCTAGAATCATCCAATATCATATGAATTCCCAGGAATGCCCTCAAGTCAGTCTCTTGATAGTCACCTTATTCCAGAGGTGTAGTTACTTGAATGTAGTGCAAAACCCCTGGGGCGTTCAAGTTAAATCAGAGTAATCGCCTATTTATTGCTCTGATATTTTAGATGATATCCACCTCATTTTGCATGGCTAGTCTAAAACAATGCTTTTCAGAACACATTTCAGGAACTGCCTCTATTTCAATATATCAATTTCTTTCCATGGCCATTAAGCCAATCTTTCTCTGAACTGGTAGTCTGAGGTTTGCTTTACAAGAATTTGGAGGCAGCCAATCTTTCAGCTATTAACAGTTCTCCTCACAATGACTCAACATTCTTCCTACAATACAGGAAAACGATGGCCACGGTTGCCACTGCAATCCAGTAGCTTATCACAGCAAAGACAGCCATGTATATTCGATGCACCATCTGTGTGACTGCTGATTCCACAGCCTTAAAAGAGTTTGCAAGACAACAGACGAATCCTCAGTTTTATTAAGGATTACAGTCTGGCCGCCTATGTGTCTCTTGCCCCAGTGTTCTCTCACAGTCATGACCTTTTGATTGCAGGGCAGTTAGGTGGCTGTCTTAGCTACCCTCTGTTACACAGAGAATCTTGTTTTCTCAGTGTTTATGTAAATTTTATCAGGTGATAGGCACTCGTCATTCCAAAGGAAGCACTACGTCATCTCCATCTGTCAACTGATCTCCCTGTGTTTGCTACAGGCCAGGTATTCCTGAAGGGCTGTCGAGTGACCCTGCACTGATTCTCCATGCTCCCAAGATCATGGCTGTCTAATTTTTAACTGACTGGTCTAAGACCTAGGCATATTACAAAGTCACTAGCTTCTGCGAACACTAACTATTGTGGAGACCTGAGCCCATGACAGAAAGCCAGTCTCTTCACAACATTAATTCAACAGAACCCAGGTCTAATGACACCAAGTCTGTCCTCTGAAAACTACTAAATTAGAGACCTTCAACTACAAGGCCAGCCTGTCCTCCAGTAAGAATATCTTTCTTGGAGACCTAGATTCTTGGCTCCAGGCCTGGATTTTCTATTAGGTGAGAGATCGGTGACCTTGACTTGCAGTTCCCATCTCTTCACCTATTCCAGGAAGTAGAGCTGACGCCTTGGCCCACAGCATTTATTCTGTCTTTTCCTAACAAACACTGAATTGGTGGCCTGGGCCAATGGTTCTAATCCTGTACTCTCTGAACATATGTCGAGTAGAGTCCTAGGCCTATAGCAACAAGCCTGACTTTATGTAAAGGAAACTAGAATGGAGACTTGTGACACCAAGCCAGAACTCTCCTCACAAGAACTAGAGTGCAGGCCCAGGACGAGACTGGCTAATTTATAACAGTCTACACAAAACACCTACTCACACAACCCAAGGTATGCCTGCAAACAGAAACTCATGCAGAATGCATGCCCCACAAACAAAGATATCTTCTCAAATGAGAGGAAAACTGGTAGCTTCATTTCAAGTTATCAGCACTGTCTTCCCTTGAAATGATGTGGAGTGTTCATACGGGCCCAAGGCACAGGACCTATCTCTTCCTAACAATAAGTACAAGGGAGACTGGACTCATGGCACTAAGTCTGTCCTCTTGGAAAATTAGTAGATAGGAGACCTTAAGCCACAGGGCCAGCCTGTCCTCTGGTAAGAGAATCTTCACACGTGACCCAGAATCTTGTCTCGGGCCTGGACTAGAGTGCTGACCTTGCTATGCCATTCTGATCCCTTCCCCTACTGCAAGGAAGTAGAGCTAAACAACTGGCCCACAAGCATTTATGTTGACTTTTCCTAACAGAACCTGAAGTGGTAACATGTGCTCATGGATCTAAACCTGTCCTCTCTGAACAAATGTCAAGTGGAGTCATGGGCCCACAGTAACAGCTTGTCTTTATGTCATAGAAACTAGAAAGGAGAGATGGGAACTTGGCACCAAGCCTGGATACCCTAACAGGAACCAGTGGACAGCCCCAGGCCCACAAGCTGAAGACCATCCAATTGTTTAACAAAGACTCAACCAAAGGCCCACAACACCCAGCATGGCCCCTGCTACCAGAAACTCTTGTGAAGACCTTGGCCCACAGAACCAAAATGTCATCTCCTACGAGGAAGAAAAAAGGATTTGGTTCATGGCACCAAGACTGTCCTTGCTTTAAAGCATTTATGATAGAAATTTGGGCCGATGGCACCAACCTTGTGTCATCCTAACAATTAATTCAGCACAACCTGGTCCCATGTCACCAGTTTTTTCTTTTGCCAGTTGTTGAAAATTGACTATAACGTACAGACCAAGCCAATTCCTTGGTAAAAGGAGGAAGTGTGAGCACTTAAAAACTTGGCAGAAAACCCGGAATCTTCTTTCAGGAAATCGATTGTGAAGCTTAGAATCACGGCCAGGTATTGTTCCTATTTCCAGGAAGTACTGTGGAGACCTTGGCCCACAGAATCTAGCCAAAGTATTTTTATCGGAATCTTAAGTCGATAACTTGGCACAGACTGTCTGGGTTAAAAAAAAAAAAATCGTTAGAAGTACATTGCCCAGAATCCAATTGTCTGCCTGAATCATGGGAAGTAGAGTGGATATTTGAAAACATGACACCATGCTGGTTGGATTTTCATGGTAAACTCGAGTGGAAAACTTTCCACACACACACAAGCCTGGTTCATTCTAGAAGTACAGTGAAGAACTAAGCCCGCAACAACAAATCTAGTCACCTAGTGAACACACAATTTCTGTGGTGCCATCTTTGACCCCAATGTGAATCCTGCAAATTGTTCACATAACCACCGCGTGATTCCTAAGCGATTGCTACATGATATTCAGGTGACTTCCAACTTATGGCTCTTCCCCAATCTTCAACCAAGTATTTTCAAAACAAGTCTCATAAACTGCTTTATTATCAATATTTCAGCTTTGATGAAATGGCCGTTAAGCAATTCCATTTCAACAGGAGTCACTTAAGGTCTGCATCCAAGAACAGTGCATAGTCGCACTTGATGCCGTTAAGAGTAATACTCGCAATGACTCAGCATTTTTGCAGCAAAGTGGCAGCTGCTCTTTCCACCTCCTTAAGTAGCTTCCTCAAGCAGATTCAGCTTCCAAATATCAAGGCAGTTCATGTGTGAAAGCCACTCCGATTCACTCAAGTAGGTTGCCTGACCACAGATGAAATGTTAGGCCAGTTATCTAATGATCATTGTCTGTTAGTTACACCACTTTCCTCAAGCAAGTCTTCTCATGCAGACATAATCTTTTGATTGAACAGCAGTGAGGTGGATGTCTCAGCAACGCTCAGTTATACAAGAACGTTCCAATTCGCTGAGTGTATGTATATTTTACCAAGGAATGTAGAAGGATAACTCAAAATTGAGTGCCACACCATCACCCCAATGTCACATGATCTCTTTGTGATCCCCACCGAACAATCTCTTGATGGTCAAGTGATTCACACTGGGCAGCCACATGAATAATGAGAGGCTTTCTCTCTCTTGCTACGAGATTTTCAGGTAACTTCTTCCTCATTTACCTGTGCTGGCCTAAACCAAGGGTTTCCAAAACACATCGAAGGAACTGCCTCTATTTCTCAGCTTTCTTTTTATGGTCGTTAACCTGAGGTGAATTAAGGATCAAACTCTGGCCACATGTACCACTGGCTTCAAGTAAGTTTTCTAATGTAGTCTCAACATTCGATTATAGGTCAGTTAAGAAGCTGTCTCAGACTTCTTCTGTTATACACAGACTAATGTTTTCTCAGCGTTTATGTGAATTTTATCAAGTTATATGCACTCATCATTCCAAAGTGAGCACTACGTCATCTCCATCTGTCACATGATCTCCCTGTGTTTCATACAAGCTAGTCTCTTGAAAGCATCGTTATTCCCACGGGGAGGTCACGTTATCTTATCGTGACTCGCACGGGGCAATATTCCTAAGATTAAAATTGTCTAATTTTGAACAGTAGGGAAAAGACCTACTCACATTACCAACAACCTACACCCTGCAACCGAAGCTATAGTGCATTGTATTACCCACAGACCTAAGCTATTTACTCTTACCAAAAAGAAAGGAGAGCTCCATTCATGGTAATAGTACTGTCCTCCCTTCACATAATGTAGACTGGAGACCCAGGCCCATGACAAAAGCCAGACTCTTTCTAACAATTATACAACGAAGACCTGGTCTAAAGCCAACAAGCTTGTCCTAGATGAAAATTTTTATATTGAAGATCTTAAACTGCAAAGCCAGTCTTTCTTCTGGTATGAATATCTTTCCTAGATATTCCTTTTAGTTCTAGAGAACTAGAACTTTGGCTCCACGTCTAGAATTTCTCTTAGGAGTAAGAGGGTGACTTTGGCTTGCAGTTCCAATCCCTTCACATTTCCAGGAGGTAGAAATGAGACCTCGGCCCATAGCATTTCTTCTGTCTTTTCCTAATGGAGACTGAACTGGTGGCCTGGGCCCATGATACTAATACTTTCCTCCCTGAATGAATGTTAAGTGGTGTCCTATACCCACATCAACAAGACTGTCTTTATGCAAGGGACACAGGAATGGAGATTTAGGCCTGTGACAGCAGACTGGACTCTCCTCACAGGAACTAGAGTGTAAATCCAGACTCCCAAGGTAAAGATAGTCTAATTGATAGTAGACTAGACAAAACACTACTCATACTAAACTGAAGGTAGCCCCTATGAACAGAAACTCATGTGGAGTGCTTGGCCAACAAAGCTGTCTTCTCTGAACAAAAGAACGAATAAAGGCCTCCATTCATAAGAGTACACTGTCTTTCCATAAAAGTATGTGGAGTGGTGACAGAGGCACAAGGCACAAATGCTTGTCTTTTCTTAACAATAAGCATAAGGAAGAAAAAAAACCCATGACAATTGCTCTCTGAAAACTAGTAGATAGGAAACCTTACCCACAAGGCAAGCGTGTCCTCAGATAAAAGAATCTTAATTGAGACCAAGGACCTTGTCTCCAACCTGGATTTCTAATCAGGTTCCAGACTGCTGATCTTGGTTTGCAGCTTCAATCCCTTCTTCTATTTCAAGGAAGTAGAGCTGAGCAATCGGCCCACAGCATTTCCTCTGTTTTTCTAAACAGAGACTGAAGGGGTGGTCTGGGCACACGGTTCTAAGCCTGTCTCCTCTGAATGAATGTCACCTTCAGTCCTAGGCACCAAGCAACAAGCCCTCATTACAGAAGAGAAACTAGAACGAAGACTGTGGAAATCGGCACCTAGCCTGGACCTCCTAAGCGAAACTAGTTGGCAGCCCTGGGCCCACAAAATCATGACCATTCAATTGGTACCAAAGTCCGTCCTGAAGACCTAGGCCTACAACAACTGGCCTGGCTCTTGCTACAAGACACTCTTGGAAAAACTTTGGTCCACACAAACAAGATATTATCACTTAGGAGGAAGAAAAGAGAGGACTCGGTTCATGGTACCAAGATTGTCCCTTTTGGCAATCTTGGCCTAAGATTTGCATCCAAGAAAAATGCAGAAGTTGCACCTGAAGCCATTAAGGCTTATGCTCAAAATGACTCAGCATTTTTGCTACAATACAGCAAAATGGCGACTGCTGTTTCCACCGCTCTAAAGTAGCTTCCTCAAGCAGAGTCAGCCTTCAAACATCAATGTGGTTCATGGGTGACAGCTGCTCCCATTGCCTTCAAGCAGGTTGCCTGACCACAGCCGAAACCTCAGGCCACTTACCTAAGGATCATTGTCTGGTAGCCTACACCACTGTCCACAAGCTAGTCTTGTCCTGTAGTCTCAAACTTTCAATTGAAGGGCAGAGAGGTGGTTCTCTCAGCCTCACTCTGTTACACATGGAATCTCCTTTTCTCAGTTTTCATATGAATTTTACAATGGAACATACGAGGGTAACTCAAAAGTGAGCACCACACTATGACCCAATGTCTTGTGATTCCTCTTTGATGCTCTCAGCCAGGCTTTTGATGGTCAGGTGATTCCACGGGGCAGCTACGTGAATATAGTTAGATTCCTGTGTAGTAGATATGAGAGTTTCAGGTGACTTCCACCTTATCCTCTTCTGACAGCTTACACCAAGAGTTTCCAGAACATATTGAAGGAATTGCCTCCTTATCAATATCTCAGTTTTCTTTTTATGGTCATTAAACCAATCCATTTCAGAATTTGTAGTCTGAGGTTTCCTACAGTGGAATTCTGAGGCAGTAGAATTCTGAGGCAGAGGTTTACTACAGTTTTTTCCTCCATGAAGAGGTATCAGTAAAATGTCTCAGCATTTTACCTACAGTGCAGTAAAATGTCAGCTGTTATTTCCACCATTATCCAGTCAACTTCGTCACAGCACACTCAGCCTTAGGATTAAACGCAGCCAATATGTAACCTCTGCTTCCACTGCTATAATGTAAGTTTCCTGACAACAGACAAAACCAAATGCTAATTAAGGATCATTGTCAGGCCGCACATACCATTGACGTCAAGCAAGTCCGAAGTAAACACTGTCTAATTTCGAACATACTAGGCAAAAAACCTAATCGCAATACCAACAACCTAGATCCTTTGACGAAAACAAATGTTCAGTGCATGTCCCACAAACCAATGTTGTCTACTCTTACGGAAAAGAATGGATACCTCTGTTCATGATAGCAGTACTGTCTTCCCTTGAAATGATGTAGATAGACTAAAGACTGGGGCCCATGACACAAATTCTGTCTCTTCCTAACAATAATATAAAAAAGCTCTGATCCGGATCTAAAGCCTTTGAGCTTGTCCTCCTTGAAAATTTGTAGATTAGAGACCTTAAACTTTTGGCAAGGCCTTCCTCTGGTAAGAATATCTTTCTTGGAGAATTAGAACCCTGGCTCCATGTCTGGAATTCCTCTTAGGACCGAGAGTGGTGAGTTTGGCTTGCAGTTCAAATCCTTCACCTAGTCCAGGAGGTAGAGCTGAGACCTTGTCCCACGGCATTTTTTCTCTTTTTTTAATAAAGAGAAAAGTGGTGGACTGGGCCCACAGTCTAAGCCGTTTCTCCCTGAACTACTATTGAGTGCTGTCATAAGCTCACAGCAACAAGACTGTCTTTATGCATGGAAATCTAGAATGGAGACTGAGGCCTGTGACACATAGCCTGGACTCTCTTCACAGGAACTAGAGTGCAGGCACAGGCTCAAAAGATCAAGACTGTATAACTGATAAGGGACTAGAATATGTAACTACTGAAACTACACCCAAGGTAGCCCTGTGAACAGAAAATCATGTGGTTTGCATGGCCCACACACAAAGAAAAAAGCTGTTCTTACTGAACAAAAGTAAGAATGGAGGCCTTTGTTCATACCAGCAATATGCCTCCCTTTTAAAGTATGTGAGTTGTGAAAACCACCCAAGGCACAAAGCCTGTCTTTTCCTAACAATAGTTATGAGGGATACTGGGACCCATGGCAATATACCTGTACTCTTTCAAAACTATTAGAGAGGAGACCTTATGCCATAGGGCAAGCATGTCCTCAGGTAAGAGAATCTTAACTTGAGACCTAGGACCTTGTCTCCAACTTGGATTTCTAATCAGGAACCAGAGTGCTGACCTTGGTTTGCAGTTCAATCCCTCCCCCTATTTCCAGGAAGTAGAGCTGAGTAATTGGCCCACAGCATTTCTTCTGTTTTTCCAAACAGAGACTGAAGGGTAGTTAGGCACAGAGTTCTAAGCCTGTGCTCTCTGAAAGAATGTCACCTTCAGTCCTGGGTACCCAACAACAAGCCATCTTTATGGAAGAGAAACTAGAAAGGAGACTGTGGAAATTGGCACCTAGCCTGGACTTCCTAAACAGAAAAGTTGGTAGGTCCAGGCACACAAGGTCATGACCATTCAGTTGTAACAAAGTCTGTCCTGAAGACCTAGGCCTACGGCAACTGACCTGGTCCTTGCTACAAGACACTCTTGGAAAAACGGTGGTCCACACAAACAAGATATAATCACTTAGGAAGAGGAAAACAGAGGGCTCTGTTCATGGCACCAAGACTGCCCTCCCTTTAACGCATTTATGATAGATATTTGTGCAGATGGCACCAACCTTCTGTCATCCTAACAATCCATTCAGCACAACCTTGTCCCATGTCACAAATTTTCGCTTTTGCCAATTTTTGGAAGGTGACCATACTCTATAACACCAAGCATTTCTCCTGGCAAGAGAAAGTAGTGTGAGCACTTTGAAAAACACAGCCTGGACTCTTCTTTCAGGAACTCAGTTGAAGAGATTTGAAGCAGTCCAAGCATTGTTCCTATTTCCAGGAAGTAGAGTGGAGACCTTGGCCAGCAGTATCTGGCCTCAATTTTCATAATGAAACCTTGCGTAAAGGACATAGCACATGGTAACAAGAATGTCTTGGTAGAAAAAAAAAAACCGATAGAAGTCCATGGACCATGACCCAGTCCACTGCCTGTGTCAGGGGAACTAGAGTGGATGTGTGAAAACAGGACACCTTGCAGTCTCATTTTCAATGTCAATTTTAGTGGAAAATGTTCCACACACTGAGGCCTGGTTCATTTTAAAAGGTAGAGTGAAAATCTACACCCAGAGTAACTAGACTAGCCACCTTGTAGACAAACGATTCTCACATGGTCTTCCTTGACCTTATTTGAATCACGCGAGTTCACGTGACCACCGCATGATTCCCTACTGATTGCTACATGATTTTCAGGTGACTTCCACCTTATTCCTTGTTCCCTATCCTCAACCAAGTGTTTTTAAAACACATCTCAAAAAGTGCACATTTTCAATATTTCAGTAGTAATGGATTGGCCATTAAGCAATTTCTCTTGACAATCTTGGCCTAAGATTCACAACCAAGAAGAATGCGTGAGTCACACTTGAGCCGTTAAGGGTTATGCTCACAATGACTCAGCATTTTTACTAAAATATAGCAAAAGGGTGGCTGCGATTTCCACTGCTCTGCAGTAGCTTCTCAAGTAGATTCAGCCTCCAAATTTCAATGAGGTTCATGTGTGATAACTGCTCCGATTGCCTTCCAACAGGATGTCTGACCACAGTCGAAATCTCAAGCCACTTACCTATGAATCATTGTCCGGTAGCCTATACCGCTTTCCTCAAGTAAATCTTGTCATGTAGACTTGAACTTTCGATTGAAGGGCAGTCAGGTGGTTGTCTTGGCCTCGCTCTGTGTACACGAACTCTCCTTTTTCAGTATTTATGTGAATTTTACTAAGGAACGTACAAAGCTAACTCACAAGTGAGCACCATGTATCACCCAATGTCTCATGATATCCCTTTGATGCCCTCAGCCAGGCTCTTGATGATCACATGGTTTCCATGGGGCAGCCACGTGAATATCACGAGATTCACGTTTTCTTGCTATGAGATTTTCAGTTGACTTCCACCTTATTTTCTTTGCTGACCTACACCAAGTGTTTCCAGATCATGTTGAATGAACTGCCTCCATCTTAATATCTCAGCTTTCTTTTTATGGTCCTTAAGCCAGTCTGCTCAGAATTTGTAGTCTGAGATATGCTACAAAGAAATTCTAAGGCAGCCGTTCTTTCCGCCATGAGGAGGTATCATCAAAATGACTCAGCATTTTACCTACAGTACAGCAAAATAGCAGCTATTGTTTCCACCATTATCCAGTCGCTTTGTCACAGCACACTCAGCCTTAGGATTAAACGCAGCCAATATGTAACCTCTGCTTCCACTGCCATAAATCAGGTTTCCTGACATCAGACAGAACCAAAGTGAATTAAGGATCATTGTGAGGCCACATATACCATTGACGTCAACAAGTCTATTAATGTGAACTCGACATTCGATTGGAGGTCAGTTAACCAGGTTGTCTCAGCCACTTTCTGTTACAAAGAAAATAATGTTTTCTCAGTGTTTATGTGAATGGTATCAAGTGATATACACTCGTCATTCCAGAGAGAGCACTAGGTCATCTGGATCTGTCACATGATCTTTCTGTGTTTCACAGAGGCCACTCTCTTTATGGGCTCGTGATTCGCACCGGACGGTCAAGTGATCCTGTAGTGACTTCTGCTGGACCTTTGTACCTGAAGTAAACATAGTTTTGAACAGACTAGGCAAAAGACCTCATTGCAATATCAACAGCCTAGATCCTTTGATGGAAACAAATGTGCAGTGCATGGCCCACAGAACAAAGTCTACTTTTACAGAAAGAAAGGAATCCTCTGTTCATGGTAACAGTACTGTCCTCCTTTCAAATGATGTGGATGGAGACCTGGGCCCATGACACAAAGCCTGTGTCTTCCTAACGATAACACAACGGAGCACTGGTCTAAAGCCAACAAGCATGTTCTCATTGAAAATTAGTATATGGAGACTTTAAACCACAATGCCAATATTTCCACTTGTAAGAACATCTTTCTTGTAAAACTAGAACCTTGGCTCCATGTCTGAAATTTCTCTTAAGAGCGAGTGTGGCGACTTTGGCTTGCAGTTCAAATCTTGCACATATTCCAGATTATAGAATTGAGACTTCATCCCACAGCTTTTTTTCTGCCTTTTCTAACAAAGAAAAAGTGGTGGCCTGGGCCCACGGTATTAAGCCTATCCTCCCTAAATGAATATCAAATGCTCTCATAGGCCCATAGCAACAAGTCTGTCTTTATGCAAAGGAATCTCGAATGGAGACTTGGGCCTGTGACACTCTTCATAGAAACTAGAGTGCTAGCACAAGCTCAAAAGATCAAGACTGTATAATTGATAAGAGACTAGAAGATATAACTACTCTAACTACACCCAAGGAAGCTTCTATGAACAGAAAATCATGTGGTCTTCACTGAACAACAGTAAGAATGGAGGCCTCTGTTCATACCAGCAATATATCTGCCCTTAAAAGGATGGGAGTGCTGAAAGCAGCCCAAGGCACAAAGCCTGTCTTTTCCTAACCAAAATTATAAGGGAAACTGGGACCCATGACAATAAACCTGTTCTCTTCCAAAACTATTAGAGAGGGGACCTTACATCCCAGGGCAAGCATGTTCTCAAGTAAGAGAATCTTAACTTGAGAACTAAGACCTTGTCTCCAACCTGGATTTCTAATCAGGAACCAGAATGCTGACCTTGGTTTGCAGTTTCAATCCCTTCCAATATTTCCAGAAAGTAGAACTGAGTAATAGGCTCAAAGCTTTTCTTCTGTTTTTCCAAACAGAGCAAGAAGGAGTGGACTGGGCACACGATTCAAAGCCTGTCCATTCTGAACAAATATTGCCCTCAGTCCTAGGCACCCAGCAATGAGAATTATTTATGGAAGAGAAATTAGAATGAAGACCGCTGAAATCGGCACCTAATCTGGACCTCCTAAACAGAACTAGTTGGCAGCCCCAGGCCCACAAGGTCATGACCATTCAATTTGTAACAAAGTCCATCCTGATAACCTAGGACCACAACAACATGCCTGACTCCTGCTATGAGATACTCTTGGAAAAACGTTGGTCCACATAAACAAGATATCATCACATTGACAAAAAAAAAAAAAAACAGAGGACTTGGTCCATGGCACCAAGATTGTCCTCCTTTTAACGCATTTACGATAAAAATTTGGGCCGACGGCACCAAGCTTCTGTCATCCTAACAGTCCATTCAGCACAGTCTGGTCCCATGTCACCAATTTTCCCTTTTGCCATTTATTGAAAGGTGATCATATGCTACAGCGCCAAGCTTTTCTCCTGGTAATAGAAGGTAGTGTGAGCACTTTGAATAACAGAGCCTGGACTCTTTTTTCAGGAACTCAATTGGAGAGATTGGAAGCATGGCCAAGCATTGTTTCTATTTCTGGGAAGTAGAGTGTAGACATTGGCCAGCAGAATCTGGCCTACAGTTTCATTAAGCAACCTTTGGTTAGCAACGTAGCACACAGTAACAAGACCGTCTTGGAAGAAAAAAAAAAAAGTCAATAGAAGTCCATGGACCATGACCCATTCCACTGTCTGAATCAGGGAATTTAGAGTGGATGTTTGAAAATAGGACACCATGCCATTCTGATTTTCAATATAAACTTCAGTGGAAAATGATCCACACACTGAGGCCTGGTTCATTTTAAGAAGTAAAGTGAAAATCTATGCCGACAGAAACAAGACTAGTCACCTGGTGGACAAACGATTCCCACTGGGTCTTCCATGACCCCATGTGAATCCGATGAGGTGTTCATGTGACCGCCGCATGATTATCTAGTGATTGCTACATGATTTTCAGGTGACTTCCACCTTATTCTTCTTCACCTATCCTCAACCAAGTGTTTTCAAAACATGTCTCAAAAAGTGCACCTTTTCAATATTTTACCATTGATGCATTGGCCATTAAGCAATTCCCTCTTGACAATCTTGGCCTTAAGATTCACATCCAAGAAGAGCATAGGAGTCGCAACTGAAGCCATTAAGAGTTATGCCCACAATGACTCAGTACTTTTGCTACAATACAGCAAAATGGCAGTTGCTGTTTCCAACACTATCCAGTCGCTTCTTCATAGCACACTCAGCCTTAGGATTAAACGAAACCAATATGTAACCTCCACCTCCTCTGCCATAAAAGAGGTTTCCTAACACCAGACAAAACCAAAGGTAAATTAAGGGTCATTGTCTGGCTGCTTATACCATTGACCTCAAGCAAGTTGTGTAATGTGGAGACGTCTTTTAATCAGAGGTCAGTTAGCAGGCTGTCTTGACCACATTCTGTTACACAGAGAGTAATGTTTTCTGTTTATATGAATGTTATTAAGTGATATGCACTTGTCTTTCCAAAGGGAGCACTAGGTCATTCACATCTGCCACATGGTCTCCCTGTATTTCATAGAGGCCAGTCTATTGATGGGCACATGATTCACACCGGGCGGTCAAGTGATCCTGTAGTGTGACTCCAGCTGGGCCTTTGTACTCAAAGTAAACACTGTCTAATTTCGAACAAACTAGGCAAAAGACCTACTCACACTACCAACAACCTAGATCCTTTGACAGAAACAAATGTACAGTGCATGGCCCACAGATCAAAGCTGTCTACTCTCACAGAAAAAGAAGGAGATCTCTGTTTATGGAAACAGTACTGTCCTCACTTCAAATGATGTAGCCTGGAATCCCGGGCCATGACACAAAGCCAGTCTTTTCCTAACAATAATACAACAAAGTCTTGGTCTAAAACCAATGAGCTACAGCCTTACCACCATGAATAAGCCAAATCCTGTCTGATCTAAGAAGCTAAGCAGGGTTGGGCCTGGTTAGTACTTGGTTGGGAGACCACCTGCAAGCATAAAAAAATTTTAAAAAAAAAATAAGTGATTGTAAGTTGACAATGTCCTTGCAATCTGTGAGGTCAACCAAGGGTTTCCTCATGTAAATATAAATAAATGAATAAATAATAATAATAACAACAACAACAATAATAAAACCAACAAGCATGCCCTTGTCGAAAATTAGTATATGAAGACTAATCCGTAAGCCAGTCTCTTTACTGATAAGAATATCTCTCTTGTAGAACTAGAATCTTTGCTCCATGTCTGGAATTTCTTTTAGGACCGAGATTGGTGACTTTGGCTGTAGCTCAAATCCCTTCACCTATTCTAGGTGGTATTGCTGAGACATGGGCTCACAGCATTTCTTGTCTTTTACTAACAGAGTCTGAAAGGGTGGTCTGTGCTCATGGTTCTATGCTTGTCCTTCCTGAATGAAAATTGAGTGGTATTTAGGCCCACAGCAACAAGCCTGTCTTTTTACAAGGGGAACTAGAATGGAGACTTAGGCCTGTGACACCAAGCCTGGACTCTACTCACGGGAATTAGAGTGCAGGCTCAGGCTCCCAAAGTCAAGACCGTCTAATTGTTAACTGGCTAGAAGAAACAACTACTCACACTACAACTAATCTAGCCAATGTGAACAGAAACTCAGGTGGAGTACTTGGCCCACAGACAAAGCTGTCTTCTCTGAACAAAAGGAAGAATGTAGGTCTCCGTTCATTCCAGGAACACTGTCTTCTATTGAAAGAACATTTAGTGGTGACACAGGCCCCAGGCACAAAGCCTGTATTTTCCTAACAATTAGTAAAAAGGAAACTGTGACACATGACAATACACCTGTCCTCTCGAAAATTAATAGATAGAAGACCTTACCCAACAGGGAAACCCTGTCCTCAGGAAAGAGAATCTTAACTCGAGATTTAGGACCTCACATCCTGCCTGGATTTCAAATCAGGAACCAGAGTGCTGACCGTGGTTTGCACGTCTAGTCCCTTCCACTATTTTTAGGAAGTAGAGCAGAGAAATTGGCCCACAGTATTTCTTCTGTCTTTCTCTAACAGAGGCTGAAGGGGTGGCCTGGGCCCATGGTTCTAAGCCTGTCCTCTCTGAAGGAATGCACCTTCTGGACTAGGACCACAACAACAAACCTTTATAAAGAGTGACTAGAACACAGACTGTAGAAATCGGCACCAAGCCTGGACCTTCTAATAGGAAATAGTTGGCAGCCCCAGGCCTTCAGGATCAAGACCATCCAATTGGTAAAAATGTCCAGACTGAAGACCTAGGTCCACAACACCCATCCAAGCTCTTGCTACCAGAAACTCTTATGGAGACCTTGGCCCACATAACCAAGTTGTCATCTCATAGCAGGAGGAAGAATGGAGGACTTGGTTCTCAGCACCAAGACTGTCATCCCTTTAAAACATTCGCAATAGAAATTTAGGCCTATGGCACCACACTTATGTCATCCTAACAGTCCATTCAGCACAATCTGGTCCTACATCACCAATTTTCTCTTTTGCCAATTATTGAAAGGTGACCATAACCTATATCACCAAGACTTTTCCCTGGTAAGAGAAGGTAATGTAGGCATTTAGAAACCATGTACAAAGCCTGGACAGTTCTTTTAGGAATTCAATTGGGGATTTTGGAAGCATAGCCAAACATTATTCCTTTTTTCAGGTAATAGAGTGGAAACCTTGGCTCACAGAATCTAGCTTAAGTTTTCTTAACAGAACCTTAGGTTGAGGACTTGGTACATGGTAACAAGAATGTACTGATAGAAAAAAAAAAAGTCAATAGATTTCATGGAACATGATCCAGTCCTCTTTCTGGATCAGGGAAAGTAGAGTAGATGTTTGAAAACACGATACCATGCCAGTCTCATTTTTAAGGTAAACTTCAGTGGAAAACATTTCCCACACTCTCAATTATGGTTCATTCTAAGAGTAGAGTGAAAACCTATGCCCAAAAGAACAAGACCAGTCACATGGTAGAAATACATATTTCGTGGGGTCTACCTTGGCCCCCAACTGAATCCCCCAAGGTGTTCACATGACCGCCCCAAGATTCCCTAATGATTGCTACATAATTTTCAGATTACTTCTACCTTATTACTCTTCCCCTGTCCTCAACCCAGTGTTTTCAAAACACGTTTCATAAACTGCTTATTTTCAAAATTTTAACTTTGATGCATTGGTCAGTAAGATATTGCTTCTTGACAGTATTGGCCAAAGGTCCGCATCCAAGAATAGTGCTGGAGTCACACCTGAAGCCTTTAAGGGTAATGCTCACAATGACTCGGCATTTTTGCTACATTACAGCAAGATCGTGGCTGCCGTTTCCATAGCTCTAAAGCAGCTTCTCAAGCAGAATCAGCCTCCAAATTTCAATAAGGTTAATGTATGACAGCCATTCCCATTGACTTCAAGCAGGTTGCTTGACGACAGCCGAAACCTTAGGCCAGTTATCTAAGGATAATTGCCTGATTGTCTACACCGCTGTCACCAGGCATGTCTTCCTGAGCACACATGACCTTTCAATTGAAGGGCAGTGAGGTGGCTGTCTCAGCCATGCTCTGTTACACATAGCTCTCTTTTTTTCAGTGTTTATGTGAATTTTACCAATGAATACAGAAGGGTAATTCAAAAGTGAGAGCCACATTATCACCGAATGTCACGTGATCTCCCTGTGATGCTCAGGCCAGTATCTTGAAGGCCACGTGATTCCCACAGGGCAACCACGTGAATATCTTGAGATACTCTCATTCTTGGTATGAGATTTTCAAGTGACTTCCACCTCGCTCTCTTCTGCTGGATTAAGCCAACAGTTTTCAAAACATGTTGAAGGAACTGCCTAAATGTCAATACCTCAGCTTTCTTTTAATGATCCTTAAGCCAGTTGTTCTCAGAATTCGTAGTAGCGGTGTGCTCCAGAGGAATTCTGAGGCAGCTATTCTTTATACCTTGTAGACTTATCCACATAATGACTCAGCATTTTACCTACAATGTAGCAAAATGGCGGCTGTCATTTCCACAGCTTTCCAGTCACCTCCACACAGCACACTCAGCTTGTAATTTTCAACGCAGAAAATATGCGATAAAGCAGGTTTTCAGACAACAGACAAAACCTAAGGAGAATTTACAATCATAGTCTGGCGGCATATACCATTGATCTCAAGTAAATTTTGTAATGTGGACACGGCATTCTATTGGAAGTCCATTAAGAGGCTGTCTCAGCCATGTTCTATAACACACAGACTAATGTTTTCTCAGTGTTTATGTGAATTTTATTAAGTGATATGCACTATCATTTCAAAGTGAGCACTACTTGATCCCCATCTGTCACATGATCTCCCTGATATTCATACAGGCCAGTCTCTTGATGGCACATGATTACCACATGGCGGTCACCTGATTCTGTCGTGACTCCGGGAACCATGCTGCCAAAGTTAACAGTGTTCAATTTTGAACAGAATAGTCTAAAGACCTACACACACTACCAATTACCTAGACCCAGTGACAGAATCTAACGTGCAGTGCACTGCCCAAAGATCAAACCTGTCTACACTTACACAAAAGAAAGAAAACATCCGTTCATGGCACCAGTACTGTCCTCCCTTCAAATGATGTACACTGGGGACCCGGGTCCATGACACAAAGCCAGTCTCTTCCTAACATTCATACAACAGAGCCCTAGTCTGAAGCCACCAATCCTGTCCTCATTGAAAATTAGTAGATTGGAGACCTTCAACCACAAGGCCAGCCTATCCTCTGGTAAGAATATCTTTCTTGGAGACCTAGACTTTTGGCTCCAGGCCTGGATTTTCTATTAAGAGTGAGACTGGTGACCTTGAGTTGCTGTTCCAATCTCTTCACCTATTCCAGGAGGTAGAGCTTTTCTCACAGTATTTTTACTGTCTTTTCCTAACAGACACTGAATTGATGTCCTGGACCAATGGTTCTAATACTATCCTCTCTGAACAAATGATGAGTGGAATCCTAGGCCCATAAAAACAACCCTGCCTTCATGTAAAGGAAACTAAAATGGAGACATAGGCCCATGACACCAAGCCTGGACCCTCCTCATAGGAACTAGAGTACAGGCCCAGGCTCCTAAGGTCAAGACCATCTCATTTATGTCAGACTACACAAAACATCTACTCACACAATACCCAAGGTACTCTGCAAACAGAAAATCATTGGAGTGCATGGCCCACGAACAAAGTGGTCTTCTTTGAACAAGAGGAAGAATGAAGGCCTCAGTTTATTCCATCAATGCTGTCTTCCCCTGAAATGATGTGGAGGAGTGACACGGGCCCAAGGCATAATGCCGTTTCTTCCTAAACGTAAGTGCAAGGGAGATGGGGCTCAAGGCACTAAGCTGGTCCTCTTGGAAAACTAGTAAACAGGAGACCTTAAGCCACAGGGCCAGCCTGTCCTCTGGTAAGAGAATCTTCATATGAAACCTAGAACCTTGATTCAGGCCTCGACTTTTCATCAGGAACTAGAGTCCTGACCTTGCTTTGCAGTTCAGCTCCTGTCCACTATTTCCAAGAAATAAGCTGAACAATTGTCCCATAGTATTTCTTCTGTTTTTTCCTAACAATATCTGAAGTGATAGCATGGGCCCACGGATCTAAGCCTGTCCTCTCAGAACAAATGTCAAGTGGAGTCCTGGGCCCACAGCAACAAGCCTTTCTTTATGTCATAGAAATTAGAAAGGAGAGATGGGAACTTTGCATCAAGCCTGGACAGCCTAACAGGAACCAGTTGACAGCCCCAGGCCCACAATGTCAAGACCATCCAATTCGTAACAAGAATTTGACTGAAGACCTAGTTCCACAACACTTAGCCTAGCCTCTGCTACCAGAAACTCGTGTGGAGACTTTGGCTCACAGAACCAAGCTGTCATTTCCTCTCAGGAGGAAGAATGGAGGGCTCAGTTCATGGCACCAAGACTGTCTTCCCTTCAAAGCATAGACAATAAGAATTTGGGACAATGGCACCAACCTTGTGTTGTCCTAATAGTCAATTCAGCAAATCCTTGTCCCATGTCACCAGCTTTTCTCTTTTGCAAATAATTTAAAGGTGACCTTAACCACAGCACCAAGCTTGTCCCCTCGTAAGAGAAGGTAGGTAGCTTGGGCACTAAGAACTCAGCACCAAGCCGGGACATTTCTTTCAGGAACTCGACTGGGAGCTTGAAAGCAAAGCTGAACAGTGTTCCTATTTCTAGGAAGTCAAGTGGGAACCTTGGCCCTCAGAATCTAGCTAACTTGTCTGAAGGGAACCTTATGGGGAGGACTAGGCACACAGTAACAAGGCCATCTTGTTTGATAGCAAAGGAGATAGAAGTCCATGGCCTAGAACTCAGTCCTCTGCCTAAATAAGGGCAAGTAGAGTGGAGTTTTGAAAACAGGACACCTTGCCGGTCTCATTTGCAAGGTAAACTCGAGTGGAAAACACTTCTTGTATGCTCAAGTCAAGTTCATCCTAAGAAGTAGAGCAAAGACATGCCCACAGAACTAAGCAAGTCACCTGGAAGTCATGTCATTGCTGCGTGGTCTTCCTTACCCCCACGTGAACCCCGTGCTGTCTTCTCATGACCTCCACATGATTTCCTATTGTTGGCTACATGATTTTCAAGTGACTTCCACATTATTCCTGTTACCTTGTCCTCAAGCAAGTGTTTTCAGAACACGTTTCGTAAACTGCTTCATTTTCAATGTTTTAGCTTTGATGCGTTGGCTGTTAAGCAAGTCCCTCTCAACAGTAGCGGCCTAAGTTCTACAAATCTAAAATACTAGGGTACTCGCACTTTCCGTTGATAAGAGGTATCATCACAATGACTCAGCAGTTTTACTACGATACAGAAAAATGGCAGCTGTTGATTCCACTGCTCTAAAGCGGCTTCCTAACAGCAGAATCAGCCTCCAATTTTCAACGCAGATAATATGTGACTGCCGCTCCCATTGGCTTCAAGCAGGGTGCCTGACCAAAGACGAAACCTCAGGCCAATTAACGGTGATTGCCTGATAGACTTCACTCCTGTCCTCAAGCATGTTTTCTCATGCAGAGATAAAATTTCGATGGAAGGGCATTAGGTGGTGGTCTTGGCCTCGCTTTGTTACATACAGACTCTCCTTTCTTTAGTGTTTATGTGAATTTTAGCACTGATGTAGAAGTGTAATTCAAAAGTGAAAGCCACACAATCACCCAATGTCACATAATCTGCCTGTGATGCCCTCAAGCCAGTCTCTTGATATTCATGTGATTCTCACAGGGCAGCCACGTGAATGCTGCATGATTCCCTAGTTATTGCTATGAGATTTTCAGGTGACTTCCACCTCTTTGTCTTCTACTGGCCTAAACCAAGGGTTTTCAGAACACGTTTAAGGACCAGCCTCACCTTCAATATCTCAGCTTTGTTTCCATGGTCGTTCAGCTATTCCCTCTCAGAATTTGTAGTCTGAGGTTTCCTATACAAGAATTTTGAGACAGCAGCTCTTTCTGCCATTTAGAGGTATCCTCACAATGACTCAGCATTTTTCCTACAATACAGCAAAATGGTGGCTGTTGTGTCCACTGCTATACAGTCGCTTCCTCGCAGCTGACTCAGCCTCCAATTTTCAAAGCAGCCAGTGTGTGATGCCCACCTCTACTGCCTTAAAGCAAGTTTCCTGACAACAGACACGACCTGAGGCCATTTAAGGGTAATTGTCTGGAAGCATACACCACTGACTTCAAGTAAGTTTCCTAATTCGGAAGTGCAGTTAGGAGGCTGTCTCGGCCACCCTCTGTGACAAACAGACTCTCGTTTACCCAGTGTGCATGTGCAGTTTACCAAGTGATAAGGAAATGTAACTGAGAAGTGAGCGCTGTTCAATCACCCAATGTCACATGGTCTTCCTGTGATTCCCATGGGCCAGTCTCTTCATGGTCACACGATTCCCTCAATGCAGTCACGTAAACGTGGTGTGATTCCAACAGCGCCTTTTCATGACCATTACCTGCTTCCCTAGTTACTGCCACGAGATTTGTAGGTGACTTCTACCCCATTCTCTTCCGTTGGCCTAAACCAAGTGTTTTCAGAAGACAGTTTAGAAACAGCTTCAATATCAATATTTCAATGCCTGCATTGTCCGTAAAGCAAGTTGGTCTCAATATAGGTAAGCAAAGGTTGGCGATACATGTACTGTCTCACAGCGGCTCTCTCTTTCCACCATTCAGAGGTATGCTCACATGAACTCAGCATTTTCACTGCAGTATAGGAAATCAGCAGTAGCTATTTCCACTGCAATAAAGTTACTTCCTCACAGCAGACACAGCCCCATATATTCAATCCAGCACCTGTGTGACAGCTGCTTCCACAGCCTTGAAGAGGTTGTCTGACAGAAGACAAATCTTCAGTTTCATTAATGATAATAGTCTTACCATCTATACTTCTGCCCTCAAGCAGCTTTTCTCATGCAGACACGACCTTCCATAGAAGGGCAGTTAGGAGGCTGTCTCAGCCACCCTCTTTACACAGAGACTCTCGTTTTCTCAGTGTTTATGTGAATTTAACAGATGATATGCACTCATCATTCCAAAGGGGGTACTACAGCATCTGGGCACGTGATCTCTCCATGTTTCCCACAGGCCAGTGTCTTGATAGGCTCGTGATTCCCGGGGAGACATAATCCCAAGGTCAAGACTGTGTAAATTTTAACAGACTAAGCTAAAGACCTACACACACTATATTGCCAACGTAGCCCCTGTAAACAAAAACTAATGTAGAGTGCGTAGCCAACAGAACAATGCTCTCTATTCTTACCTAAAGGAAAAATGGAGAACTCAGTTCACTGCACCAATATTGTCCTCCCTTAAAATGATGTAGAATGGAGACTCAGACCCACGACATAAAGCCAGTCTCTTCCAAACACTGAATACAAGGGAACCCTGGTCTAATGTCACCAAGTCTGTCTTCTTTGAAAATTAGTAGATCAGAGACCTTAAACCACATGGCCAGCCTGTCCTCTGGTAAGAGTATCTTTCTTGGAGACCTAGAACCTTGGTTTAAGGCCTGGACTTTCTTTAGGAATGAGAGTGGTGACCTTGGCTTGCAGTTCCAATTCCTTCCCCTATTTCAGGAGGTAGAGCTGAGACCTTGGCCCATAGCATTTATTCTGTCTTTTCCTAACTGGAATTGAAGTTCCAGGCTGGGCTCACGGTCCTAAGCTTGTCCTCTCTGAACAAACGTAGAGTGGAATCCTAGGCCCACAGCAACAAGCCTGTCTTTTTTGATAAAGGAAACGAGAATGGATTCTTAGGCCCATGGCACCAAATCTGGACCCTCCTCATAGGAACTAGACTGCAGGCCCAGGCTCCCAAGTTCAAGATCATCAAATTTATAACAGACTAGGTGAAAAACTTACTCACACTACATCCAAGGTAGCCCCTGTCTACAGAAACTCATGTGGAGCTCATGGCCCACAAACAAAGCTGTCTTCTCTGAACAAAAGGCAGAATGGAGGCCTGAGTTTGAGCCATCAATACTGTCTTCCCTTGAAATGATATAGAGTAGTCACATGGGCCCATGGCAAAAAGCCTGTATCTTCCCAACAATAAGTACATTGGAGACCAGATTCCAAGGCCCTAAGCTTGTCCTTATGGAAAATTAGTAAATAGGGGACCTTAAACCACAGAGCCAGCCTCTACTCTGGTAAGAAAAACTTCACTCAAGTCCCAGATCCTTGTCTCGGGCCTGGACTTTTCATCAGGCTAACCTAGAGTGCTAACCCTGGTTTGCAGTTCCAATTCCTTCCCCTATTTCCAGGAAGTAGAGCTTAACAATTGGCCCACAGCATTTATTATGTCTTTTTCTAACAGAACCTGAATTGGTGGCATGGGCCCACACTTCTAAGCCTTACCTCTTTGAATGAATGTCGAGTGGAGTCCTAGGGCCACAACGACAAGCTTATCATTACGGAAGAAAACCAGAATGGAGACTTTAGAACTCGGTACCAAGCTTGGACCACCTAATAGGAACTAGTTGGCAGCCCCAGGCCCACAAGTTCAAGACCATCTAACCTGTAATAAAGAAAAGACTGAAGACCTATACCCACAACATCCAGCCTGGCCTTTGCTACCAGAAACCTTTGTGCAGAGCTTGGCCCACAGAACCAAGCTGTCATCCCCCATCAAGAGGAAGAATGGAGGACTCGGTTCATGGCACCAGGTCTGTCCTCACTTCAAGGCATGGACAATAGAAATTTGGGCCGCTGGCACCAGCCTTGTTTCTTTGTAACTGTTAATTCAGCAAATCTTGGTCCCACGTCACCAAGTTTGTCTCTTTTGCAAATTACTGAAGCTGATCTTAAAATCCAGCACCAAGCCACCATAGTAAGAGAATAGAGTGTGGAGACTTAGAACCTTGGCACGAAGCCTGGACATTTCTTTTAGGAACTAGATTGAGGAGCTTGGATGCAGGGCTAAACATATTTTCCTATTTCCATTGAGTGGAGAATTTGGCCCACAGAATGCAGCCAAACTTGTCTTAACGAAACCTTATGTGGATGACTTGGCACATGGTATCAAGACTGTTTTCATTGAAAAGGAAGTATATAGAAGTCCATGGGCCAGGACCGAAGCCTGTGCCTGGATTAGGGGAAATGGAATGGATGTTTGAAATCACAACTCCACGCTGTTCACTTTTGAAAGGTAAACGAGTGGAAAATGTTTCCCATTCTCCCAAGCCTGGTGCATTCTAAGAAGTAGAGTGAACATCTATGCCCACGGCAACAAGGCTAGTCACCTGGTAGACACGCGATTGATGCAAGATCTTCCATGACGCCCATGTGAATCCTGTGAGGAGTTCACGTGACTGCCGTGTGATTCCCTAGTGATGGTTATGTGATTTTCAGGTGACTTCTACCTTATTCCTCTTCCCCTGTCCACAACCAAGTGTTTTCAGAACACATTTCATAAACTGCTTCATTTTTAAGATTTCAGCCTTGATGCGTGGGATGTAAAGCAAGTTCCTCTGAACAGTAGTGGTCTAAGGTCCGCAAATCAAGAAAACTGGGGTAGTCGCACTTTCCACCGATAAGTGGTACCCTCACAATGACTCAGCAGTTTTGCTATAATACAGCAAAATGATAGCTGTTGTTTCCACTGTTCTAAAGTAGTTTCCATACTGCAGACTCAGCCTCCAATATTCAATGCAGTTAACGTATGACAGCCGCTCCCATTGCCTTAAAGCAGGGTGCCTGTCCAGAGTCAAACCTCAGGCCAGTTAGTGAAAATTGACTGATAGAGTGCACCGCTGTCCTCAAGGCATTTTTCTCATGCATATGTGACCTTTCCAGTGAAGGTCATTTAGGTGGCTGTCTTGGCCACACTCTATTGCACACAGACTGTCATTTCTCAGTGTTTATGTGATTTACCAAGTGATATGGAACTGTGATTCAAAAGTAGCACCACACAGTCACCCAATGTCACATGATCTTCCTGTATTCTCATAAGCCAGTCTCTTGATGGTCACTTGTTTTCCACAAGGCGGTCACGTGATCATGGTGTGATTTCAGTGTTGCACAGAAACTCCGTAGTGATTTTTGGACAGATGAAACATTTACTGCACACTTCTGTATGAACTGCAGTTAGGGAATTTGGTCAGGAATAACGTGAAATCATCTTTCAGGGCCCAGTGTTGGGACAATGTACATGTTGAGATCTAGGGGGTTGAGCCCCTATAGGTAAGACTGGTCTAGATGGGTTCAAGCCATATCTGCTTATCTGGATCAAAGGTCCCCCATTCTGAAGTCATATCTTCTCCTTTTCTTCTGCTGCTGCCAAAGAAAGATTTTATTGATTTAACAGGAAGGAAACACTGTCAGGTTTTGATAATTTGGCTGCTTTTAGCTGTTTGTCCAGCCACAGCATCAGCTAAATTATTTCCTTTTGCTTCCATGGTGGCAGCTTTAGGTGTCCTGGAAGTTTGATAATTGCCAATTGTTTCGAGTGTTGTGTGGCTCTAATAATTCCACAATCTATTTTCCATCCTTTATGGGCTACCCTGAGGAAGTTCAGAAGCCTCGCTGCTTCCACAACATTCCAAAGTCGTGAGCTACACCAAAGGCATAGCGACTCTCAGCATTAATATTGAGTATCAGATCTTTGGCCAAATGACAAGCTCCAGGTAAAGCAATTAGTTCAGCTTGTGGGCAGATTGGATTGAGGTAACTAAGCAGCTTCCTTTACATCCACCACAGAAGTTGCATATCTAGCTCTGTAGTGTCCCTGTTCTTCTTCGGATAAGATCTGTAACCAAACCAGTCAGCGTTATCAATAGGCGTTTCCGGTAAACCATTCTTGGGAGCAAGGAGGTGGTCAGTAGCAACACACGATCGTGGGTGTCTCCATCCTAAAGAGATGGTTGCAAAGGGGTCAGGTTAAGACTATTACATCTAGGATGTAAAGGTGATGTGACTATGACATATGTTGCCCCATTGATCACCAGAGTTGATTCAGCTGACCTGGCTAGCTGGGGGTGGGGGTGTCCCCGTCCTCCCTCACCGCTACTCATTCGTCCCTCCCAAAATAGCTTGCTCAGCCAAAGAGGACAAATTCCTGGAGAGTGGAGAGGAGCACTTTTACACAAAGGATATACAAGTAGCTGTGCTCCCTGGCTGGAACCTCCAAACACACTCTCGGGGTTCATTTGTAGAAGAACATAGGATGGACAGGCTTCCAAGACTCCAGGCACATCCAAATGAGGCGCTACGTGTGGCAGACTGCCTTCCTTTTTACAAACAAATAAGCAAACAAAAAATATTTATATCCAGTGAAAGCAATATTAGGTGCAGAAAGCAAGAGTACTGCCAGTCAATTGACAGAGAAGTGTTGAGTGTGATGAGAATTCAGTCAAGATTCAACAGAATGAGGAACATAATAGAGAGCCTGTAAGTGTCTCTTCTGTGTGTTTGCATAACATGGCTGTAGCAGAGATGGCTGTCATGTAGGGAGGGCCTTTTGGCTACTGACTATAATTGCTTACTATAATATCCTATAGATCTATGATCATCTCTGTGGTGTTTTAGTTAATACTCCTGAAGGATTCCCTTGATTTCAGTGTTTATAAAGGTTTATAACTAAGATGTCCCAAGGTGAGAGCTTTAGACAGTCCTTCCTCTAGAGCTTTTTCAGCTTGTTTCCTTTCAGGACTCCATCAAATGCGCTCAGGTGAAACTGATTTGAATAAGACATAAGGAGGCTGGGCCATTCACGTAAAACTTGGAACCCGATTGTCACTGTATCCAGTCAGACCCAAAAATCTTCCAAGCTGTTTTTGTCATCGTCGTCTGTTTTTAGAAGAGAGAGAGAAAAAAATATGATTCCTCTGAGTTTTTCGGGGTTTATTAGTAGCCCATCTTTAGATATTAGATAACCAAAGTATTTCACTTGTGGGAAAGAGAATAGAGGCTTGCCCTCTGAGGCCCTTTGTCTCTTTGTGGCTAGTATTGTAACAGGTAAAGTGAGTCCTTTTGGGAGTCTAATAAGTCCTAGACCATGAGAGTAAATCATTCACATGCTGGATTAGAGTGGAATCTCTGGCAAATTTGGCATCATTCAAATCAGCTTTTTGTGTCTCAGAGCAATAACTAGGGCTCATGTGTGTCCCCAGGTCTTTGCTGTTCAATTCAACACCCAGTTGTGCCAGGTGGAAGGCAAAGAGGTGTTTCCTGTCATTTTTACAGGGACGCTAAAAAGGCACTACATAAAGCTATCACTGAAAAATATTGGCAGCCCACAGGAATAGCTGATAAAATAGTATGTGGATTTAGTAACATAGGCTGTCTTTATAGCTGTGAAACTCTGGAAGGATAGGAGAATTATAGGGGATATTACATGGATTTATAAGCACCACCCAGTCTTTAAAATAATGTCATATAATGAGCTAATTCCAACTAATGTATCAGGTCTTAAAAGATATTGGGAAATATTAGATAGAGGTGAAGTATTGCCAATAATTTTTTAATAGCGACAGTCAACTTCAACTTGCCAATATCTGTCCTGAGAATGCCTAATCTTGCATTGGAACGCCCTATAATGACATCCAATAGGCTGCAAGATTAGTGTTCTCTTATGAGGGTTTCTTTAAAATCTTTAAAATTCCTTTACTAACTGATTCAGTGTGATTCATTTAGTTCTCAATACATTTCAGCCTTCTGGGAAAAAGGATACGTGAGCATCACTGTTTTCAAAAGTAATTTAAAAAAATCACATGCTATCATGTGAATTGGGCAGATTTGACTATTTAAAATGTAGCCCTATAACATTTTGTAGCTGGAAGAGAACAGGTTCTGAATTAAAAAACAGACATTGGTGGATCATCTGTCTCCACCATTCGTACAGAAACCTGGTCCATGGAAGGAGAAGCTCAGTCAGGTAGAGTTAAGAACAGGTAAAGTAGCCCCAGTGTCTGCAACGGCCTCAGTAGTTTCCCCTTTTCTGGTCATTGCAATTTCTCTCAAAGTCAATGAGAAGGGGAAAGCCCTCTGGCAGCCCTGGTAGCAGCCTTGCACTTGCTTCCGGGTTTCTTTTTCTAAATCTCGTGTCAGTTATTTACGATCTTTAAACTGACCTGACATTTGACAAAAAAAGCAGACTCCTCTACAGGCTTTCCCTGCAAACTTTATTTAGTGATTCTGAAGCTTTGCTCTCAGAAACCAGTAGGTGTATTCATTGGCAGAAGTCGGAATAGCCAGGATCATATATTCTATCACGTAAACTTCTGTGAGAACTCATCAGGGTCCAGGAGTGGGCATGGGACTCTAATTTAGATGTATTCTTTCTGTTCTAGTCCAGGATCTTATAGGATCGCTGGTTCCTCTCCACCTGAGACGAGATTTTTCTAAAGGAAGATGCCGAATTTCTGATTCTTATATTTCCTAGTCTGCCCTAGTCTGGTTTTCTATTCTGGGTGTCCTGTAGGCCTGTAAGGAGCTGCACTGGAAAGAGAGGTGAGGAATACGGGGGTGGGTGTGAGAGAGCAAGTCTGTACAACACTGTAAAGGCTCCAGTGGGGGCAAGTGGAGAAAGTAAAAGTGGAGATGCAGTTGGCAGCCCAGTTGGGTACTCAGCCAGTTCTTGTCTGAGGAGGAGCCCAGACAGGGTGATGCAGGACAGGGCCAATTTCTCCAAGGGGGAGAAGACCATGCCCTGCACTGATAGATAAAGAGAGTCCATTTGCAGAGTGTAGAAAGAATTCAACACACATACTAAAGTTTGAGTCAACAGGAATGTTTAATAGAAAAATGAATAACACTCCACAAACAGAGCATAGTCTCTTCTTAGAGGAAGAGAGTGAGAGGGATCCTGAGTGTTCAGTGAATTCAGTTTATATGTCGTTCTCTAGTTCCCA
>NW_006434181.1:31043-44067 GCF_000325575.1 Pteropus alecto | reverse complement strand
CCACTGGCAGTTCCCAGCCTTTAAGCCATAGGTTCTCCCTGGCTTTAGCCTTAGGGAATGAACAATTTTACTTGTGTAGGGCGCCACTTAAAGACTCTGTTGTTCCTGCTTCCCCTTTCACAGATGGGAAATGGGTCAATCCCAGCAGGAATCTTCCTTCGTTTTGCAGGGGTCCTCCTGGCCTGGCTGCTGGGCTGCTCAGCAGATTGCAGTCTCTGAATGTAGCTTGATTAACGTGTTAACCCTCATGTTTGTTTCTTACATTATCCCCTACTCAGAGATTTTATTCCCTTATACTTAAGGGGATGTTAAGGGATGAAGTTCTGTCTTCTGATACTTCTTCAAAGCTGAGATAGGGCTGTATTCTCTGTCCCGAGAATAAAATTCTCTGGAAGCCTATTTTAAGGGCACAGGAGGTAGAGAACCTGAGGTCATTCCAGTATGTAGAAATGGTAGGAAGCCTTGCAGCCTAGAAGATATGAATTTAGCTAAAAGATTAAAGAGACAAAAGTCAAAACTGATAGTAGAGGTATTTGACAATGAAGTTACTTTTTTGTTTCTTTTACAGGAGAACAAATCCAGTTTATTTACTTTCAATGAGTTTAAATCCATAAGGGGTACAGCATTACAGGGAGTCCAATGGCCTTCACAGGAAGGTTGCTTCAGAATTTGAGACGAATCCTACCACTGTTTCCATGAGCATGAGTTACCTTTCCCCACATGATGCTGGTTTTGTTCGGTCTGCAACCAAGAGTCACTGTGTTGTTCTTTACCTTGTACACATAAACACATCTCTTGCTTAAATAAAACTCAGTCTCATCTCGAGCATAAACGCCTTCAGTTTTAAGAAGAGTGGTGTGTTCTCTCTGGTTCCGGAGACCCCGCTTATAGACAGCAAAAATGGCCTTGGACCATAGCCTTCCAGACATATTTGTTGTTTAGAAGTCCTGATCTCGGGTAGGGCTCCGCAGGCTCCAAGAGGACTGAAAAGTGCAACAATGAAGTTACTTTTCCATGGCAGTTTGTTGATTCAAGGTAAGGATATCTACTGAAAGGAAATGGAATCATTGTGAAGAGAGTAGAGGCACAGTCACCGGGCTAAAAGTATAGTTATTCAGTAAAGTCCCCTGATTCCCTGGGAGTGTTTGGACTTATCGTTGTTCGAGAACGAGAGCTGAATTTCTTCTAGGGCTTCACAGGACTAGCTCATACTTCCCATTTCATTTTCTGGAGGAACCTGTGAGGACTCATGAGACACTGGAGTAATTGAAGACAAATGTACCCAGCAGTTGATTCCTTGCAATATGAGAGTTCTTGGGGTGTTTATCAAAACTTGATGGGGCTCTTTCTGCTTGCATTGCGGGCCGACATTAATAGACCGCAGGACGAAGTGGCTCTGCTCCATATGAAACCCTGACCTAGAAGCGGGTCACCTACGAATGCTTTAGCAGCAGGTTCCCCACACATGTGCACTGTGTGATGTGCAAGAAGGCTGTCCCCTTTCAGGCTGTGCCCCATTTCTTGGGGCAAGGGGATCTCTACCCCAGCCCCTGGTCCTGATGTGCGGCCGTGAATTCCATTGCTAGTCCAGGTTTCACAATGGGAAAAGTAAATTTTCTTCGTTACACTGGCTATTGATTACTGTCACTGTGCAGTTAATATTGGAGAGAGGCCCATAAGACTGATCAGGACAGAGTAGGTAACTCTAGTATCTAGTAAAAATTCTGTTTTTCCTTTATGCTACGTCGAGGGTGACCTGAGACTCCCCTGTCGTAACTGTAGCAGATTTCTCTAGAACGGAAGCCAATGAGCACTTGGGCCTCTGTTATTGCAGGAAAGAGCAGCTCCCTCACAAGACGCTTGCTATCAGGGGAGAGGGCTTATGAGGTCCACCCCTTCCCTGCATCCCAGGGCTGGATGGACACTTGCCCTGCCATTGCCTTCCTTCTTACGGTTTGCATATTGATCATACCCCAGTCTCGATGATGCCATTCATGGCCAAGAAAGATCGAGGCCCTCCATGCCTGAAAGGTTTTGATTGCCTAGGGTCACCTCGAGATGGTGCCTTTATTATGGCAGCTTTAATTTGCGCCTTTTTTGTACCCTGCTTCCTTCTCTGCCTGGTCCCAGTTGTTGGATACCCGAAAGACCTCTGACACCAAGGTAGCCTGCAGTGTTTGGGGTCCAGGCCTCAACTTTTGGAGCTTCCTTTTTGAATATCGGCCACTACCCAAGTATTGAAATGCATACCCAGCAGTGTCTGGCCATCAGACTGTGGGTCAACGTTAGTTTATCTTCTAAAAGCCTCACAATTCTGATAAAGACAACATAAAACACAGAACATTATTTTGATGACACACCGAGTCCTTGTTTTCTACTCAGAAATTTTTTTAACATCAGAGGCAGACCAATAGTCTAAGAAATATTAAAACACAAGTCTAATCTTGCATCAGCTCACTTGTGGTATTTAAATTTCCCATCTAGTTTAGCTTAATCACGCATAAAAGTTTCTCTCAGGATTTCTCTTCAGAATCCTACAACTTTCCTCATTCTTTCAGTTTGCCACTTCTCACTCTTTGAGAAATAATCAACTTTAAGACACACCTTTCCTTCAACACATTTCCTTCAAAATATATCTGCATACTTTATACCCTGTGTCTTCAGAAACAGACATTTTCTTTTCCATCATAATTAGAATTCTTAACTCAACCGCCATATTATATATAGATAGATCAGAGGAGGATGCACATACCCTGATTATTTCCCTACCATCAGTATTTGTAACTTCCTTTGGAGGTGCATCTGTAGTATCCTCAGGGAATGATGAAATAGATGGGATCCCCAGAGAACTTGCTGCCTCCTTACAATCCAAAGGTGAAGGTGGAGGAGAAAATTCCTGATTATTTTGAGGTCTCCGGGAAGCTGCTCGTATCATTGGGCTATCTACTAAGTATGGGTCTTCATAAAGTAGCATAGAAGTTTGTAATAGGCGACTTCTTCCCACTTTTCCTGTTTCTTGTAAAGAAAATATAATTATAGGAGACTATTATAGTTTAGGGAACTACAAACAGGCCAAATCTCGTGGCCCCCTCCTATCATTAGTTTGGATGGAGGCAGAAGTTCAAATGGGAGAGTTAGACGGGTGGAACTGAGAAATTGCTCCGCTAAAAGAAAATGTGTACCCTTGGGATTTTCCTCTCCTGGAACAGGTGAACTGGGAGATGTGTGCCTGGCAAGATCAGAACCCGTCACTCCTAAGAGGGGCGAATACATCAAGAGTCAGGGCCCACTCCTGCTATGAGCGAGTACAGAGTTCTGCCTGAGGCTCCAAGGGAGAGAGACAGTATGACACAGAGATTCAAGAATAGAAAAGAAGGCTAATTTTTCAGCAAAAAACTGCCTTGAATTCCTACACTGTAGTGGACACAGGCCAGGGAGGCTGATGGCATCAGGGCTGGCTGGCCCAGTGCTCAGCTCTGAGCCATTTGGGCTGCCTCTCAGATTGCTCTGAGGTCTCATAGCCCATTGAGAAATGATGACAGGATAGATAGGGAACAAGTTAGGAGAGTTCAGCAGAGCTGCTACTGTGACACTCACCTTCTCCTAGTCAGAGTTTTCGCTGGAGACCAGTGAGAAAAAGGAAATGGCTAAAGGGCTTAGAGGAAGGACCAAAGATTCCCTTGGGAGTTAAATCATCCTGTTAAGGCCAGAAGTTTCTGCTCAGTCTTTTAATTTTGAGCTCAGACAGGGTCCCTGAGCATGTCTTCTCTGCAATTCCGATGGTGACACTGAGTCAGGGAAGTGAGAGAGAGAAAAATAGGAAAAGTAGAGAGGACTGGTGGACTCCTGGTCAGATAGAAAACAAGTTCCCTAGAAATGGCATCAATCGTTGACCCAAGGCCAATTGATCTGCACAGCATAGAGAAATAAATCTCAGCCTGTCTCAGAGGAGAGGAACCATGGTGACTTGGGTGGGCCAAGTTTATGTCCATTGGTACCTTCATGGTTATCAGAAAAGATGATGCGGGACAGGGCAAAGTTCCCCCAGTGGGAGGAAGACCAAGCCCTGTGCTGAGAAAAAAGAGGGTCCTTTTGCCGAGAGTCCAGAAAAAATTCAATACCCACGCCAAAGTTATGGTCAAAAGAAAAGGTTATTAGAAAAGGGATAACACTCCACAGACTGAATGTGGTCTCCTCTCAGAGGCAGAGAGTGTTCAGGGAATTCTGTTTATATGTGGTTCTTTAGTTCTCATTCCTCTGATATGGGCATGCAGTGAGGAAGGGGAAGGGGAAGAGTATGTAGCCTGAAAGGCCCACTGACAGTTCCCAGCCTTTAAGCCATAGGTTCTCCTTGGTTTTAGCCATAAGGAATGAATGATTTTACTTGTGCAGGGCACCACTTAAAGACTGTTGTTCCTGCTTCCCCTTCCACAGGTGTGGGAAATGGGTCATTAGGAACCCCAAAAGAAATCTTCCTTTGTTCTGCAGGTGTCCTCCTGGCCAGACTGCAGGGCTGATCAGCAGATTGCAGTCTCTGAATGGAGCTTAATTAAGATTTTAATTCTCTTGCCTCCCCCCGCCCCACCTATATTAAGGGGACTACAGGATGGCACCTCTGTTCACAACCCACCCATGGGGAAGAGAGCCGGGGTCCATTTAAGTTTGAGCTCATGCTTCTGCTGTTCTGAATGGCATTTAATTGGATAGTTGGGAAACTGAGATCCACAGAGAGGCAGGGACTGGCCAAGGTGTATGCCAGGCAGAGTCTAGAGGACAGCAGAGTTCACCGCTCCAGGCTGATGACGTTGTCCCTCATGCCCATACGGCTGATTTAAAACTAGAATGCCTAACACGGTGGGAAGTTCAAGCCTGTTCCCCCTGCATGGGTCCTGTCTTCTCCTAGGTCCCATGAGGTGCACACTGGCATGTGGCCATCTACACACACACATACACACACACACACACACACACATACACGCACACCCTCACATGTACTCAAACACACACACAGACTAGATGAAAGACTCTTGCATCAGAAGAGGAGCACATACAGAGGTGACTAGAGGAAGAGAAAAGAGGTTGGAGGCACTATCTACATGTGACAGCAGCCCTCCAGTTTTAGAGCTGTCACCCCCCACACACCTGAGCATCCCAGTGAAGCATGTGCTCCAGTAACCCCTGCAGGCAAGTAGGACAGACAAATCTTGCAAGGCACATGGGCTCATCTGGGTCTGAACGAGGTAAGAATGAAGAGTTGAGTTGCAATCCAGATCTATCTCCTCAATGCCGTTGTCCTGGCTGCAGCCAGACATCCTTAGGGAAGAATCCTGGATAGGAGTATGTTGGTGTCATCAAGAACAGGCTTTGCATAAAGCAGGGGACTGACAGGCAGCAGCCTAGAATACTATTTGGATAGCTGTTACTCAAGGAAGGAAAGACAAAAGAAAAGCTGTGAACCAATTTCTCAGCTCTACTTCCTGGAAATAGAAGAAGCAATTGGAACTGTAAACCATGGTCAGCACTCTTGTTCCTGATTAGAAATCCTGAAAGGAGACAAGGCCCTAGGTTTACTAGAGGTCAGGCTTAGTGACTTGGGTACCAGTCTTTCTTGTAATTTTTGTTAGGAAAAGACAGGCAACGTGCCTTGGGCCCGTGTCACTGCTCCACATCCTCTCAAGGGAAGACAGTGTTGCTGGTATGAACAGCGGCCTCCATTCTTCTTTTGTTCAGAGAAGTCTACTTTGTTTGTGGCCCAGACACTCCACATGATTTTCTATACACAAGGGATACCTTGGGTATAGTGTGAGTACTTGTTTTGTTTAGTGTTTTATAAATTAGACAGTCTTGAAATTGGGAAACTGAGCCTGCACACTAATTCCTGTGAAGAGTTTCCTGGTTTAGTGTCACAGGCCTCAGTCTCCATTCTATTTTTCCTTGCATAAAGGCAGTCTTGTTGCTGTGGGCCTAGGATATCACTCGATATATGTTGAGGGAAGAAAGGCTTAGAACAGTGGGCCCAGGCCACCACTTCAGTCTCTGTTAGGAAAAGACAGAAGAAATGCTGTGGGCTCAGATCTCATCTTAACCTCTTAGAATAGATGAAGGGATTGGAACTGCAAGTCAAAGTCACCATTCTCACTCCTAAGAGGAAATCTAAGTCTGGAGCCAAGGTTCTCGTTCTCCAAGAAAGATATTCTTACCAGAGGAAAGGATGCCCTTAAGGTTTAAGTTCTCCTATCTACTAATTTAAATGAGGAGAGGCTTGGTGGCTTTAGACCAGGGCTTCATTGTATTAGTTTTAGGAAAAATCTGGCTTTGTATCATGGGACTGAGTGTCCAGTCTATGTCTTTTGAAGAGAGGACTGTACTCTCACCATGAACGAAGATCTCCTTTCTTTTTGGTATGAGTAGCCAGCTTTGATCTGTGGGCCATGCAGTGCAAATTAGTTTCTGTCACAAAGTCCAGGATGTTGGTAGTGTGAGTAGTTTCTTAGCCTACTCATTTCAATATTAGACAGTGTTAAACTCGGGAGCATGGCCTCATGCAAGTCATGACAAAATCATGTAACCATCCATGGGACTCATGTTCCCATCAGGAGAATGGCCTGTATGAAACACAGGGAGATCATGTGACAGATGGGGATGATGTAGTGTTCTCTTTGAAATGATGAATGTATATCACTTGAGAAAATTCACATAAACCCTGAGAAAACATTAGTCTGTATGTAATAAAAGGTGGCTGAGATAGCCTGCTAAATGATCTCCAATCGAATGTCATGTCCACATTACAAAATTTACTTGAGGTCAAGGGTATATGTGGACAGCCAATGATCATTAATTTGCATCTGGTTTTGTCTGTTGTCAGAAAACCTGTTTTATGGCTGTGGAGGCGGTGGTGGCACATTGGCCACTTTGAAAATTTGAGGCTGAGCAGTCTGTTAGGAAGTGAGTGGATAGTGGTGGAAACAACAACCACCATTTTGCTGTATTGTAGGAAAAATGGTGAGTCATTGTGAGGATACCTCATCATGGCGGAAAGAACAGCTGCCTCAGAATTTCTCTATAGCAAACCTCAGACTACAAATTCTGAGAGGGATTGGTTTAATGACCATGGAAAGAAAGCTGAGGTATTAACATTGAGGCAGTTTCTTCAATGTGTTCTGAAAAAACCTTGATTTAAGCCAACAGAAAAAAAGAGAGGAGGAAGTCACCTGGAATCTCGTAGCAAGAACTAGAGAATCTCATAGTATTCACATGGTTTTCACGCGGGATTCACGTGACCATCAAGAGACGGGCCTGAGGGCATCACAGGATGTCACATGACATTGGGGTGATGGTATGGCACTCACTTTTGAGTTACCTTCCACATTCTTTGCAAACTTTACATAAACACTGAGAAATAGATAATCTGTGTGTAACAGAGAGTGGCCAAGACAACCGCTTAACTGCCCTTCAATCGAAAGGTCATGACTGCCTGAGATGACTTGATTGAGGACAGTGGCAAAGGCTACCAGACAATTTTTGTTGGTTAACTGGCCTGAAGATTCGTCTGTAGTCAGGCAAACTGTTTGAAGGCAATGGGAGACAATGTCACACGTAAACAGCTTTGAAATTTGGAGGCTGAATCTGCTTGAGGAAGCTACTTTAGACTGGTGGAAACAGCAGCCACCATTGTGCTATATTGTAGCAAAAATGCTGTTATTGTGAGCATAACTCTTAACGGCTTCAGGCAGGACTCCCGCACTATTCTTGTATGCGGATCTTCAGCTACTACTGTCGAGAGGGAATTGCTTAATGACCAATGCATTAATGCTGAATTATTGAAAAGGAAGAGTTTATGAGACGTCTTTTGAAAATACTTGGTTGGTGACCAGGAATAAGGTGGAGTCACCTGACAATCACATAGGAATCATTGGGGATTCACGGGGCAGTCACGTGAACACCTTGTGGATTCACGTGGGGGTCACAAAAGACCCCATGAAAATCATGTGTCTACCAAGTGACTAGCCTTGTTGCTGTGGGCATAGGTTTTCACTCTGCTTCTTAGAATGAACCAGGCTTGAGAGAGTGGGAAATGTTTTCCACTACAGTTTACCTCGTACATTAGACCAGCATGAAATCTTGTTTGAAAATCTCCACTCTACTGCCCTAGTCTGGGTAGAGGGCTGGAACCGAGGCCACGGAATTCTATCGACTTCTTTTTAATACCAAGAAGATCTTGTTATCGTGTGCCAAGTCCTTCACCTAAGGTTCCGTTAAGTAAGTTAGGATAGATTCTGTGGGACAAGTTCTCCACTCCACTTCCTGGAAATAGGTGCAATGCTTGCCCGTGCTTCCAAATTCCCCAATCAAGTTCCTGAAAGAATTTCGTGCCAGGTTTCTTAGTGCCCACACTACATTCTCTTACCAGGGGAAAGGCTCAGTGCTGTATGTTAGAGTCACCTTTCAATAATTGTCAAAAGAAAAAATTGGTGGTGTGGGACTAGGTTGTGCTGAATGTACTGTTAACATGACACAAAGTTGGTGCCATTGGCCCAAATTTCTATTGTAAATGCTTTAAAGGAAGAATAGTCTTGAAGCCATGAACCGAGTCCTCCATTCTTCCTCCTCCTAGGACATGACAGCTTGGTTCCATAGGCCAAGGTCTCCACAAGAGTTTCTGGTAGCAAGGACAGGGTAGGCTGTTGTGGGCCTAGGTCTTCAATCTGGGCTTTTACCAATTCAATGGTCTTGATGTTGTGGGCCTAGGGCTGCCAACCAATTCCTTTTATGAGGTCCAGGCTTGGTACAGATTTCCATAGTCTCTACCTAGTTTCTCGTCCATAAAGAAGGCTTTTGCTGTGAGCCTAGGACTCCAGGCGACTTTTGTTCACAGTCTTGGAACTGTGGACTTACCCCACCCCTTCTGTCTCTGTTAAAGAAAGACAGAAGAAATGCTGTGAGCCGATTTCTCATCTCTGCTTCCTGATAATAGTGGAAGAAATTGGAACTGAAAACCAAGGTCAGCACACTGGTTCCTGATTAGAAATCCAGGCAGGAGACAAGGTCCTTAGTCTCGAGATAAGATTCTCTTACCTGAAGACAGGCTTGCCCTGTGGGTTAAGTTCTCTTGTCTACTAGTTTTAGAAAGGACAGGCTTAGTGCCTTGGATTCCAATCTCCCTTGTACATTTAGTTAGGAAAAGACAGGCATTGTGCCTTGGGTCCATGTCAGAACTCCACATTCTTTCAGAACAATACAGTGTTGCTGGTATTAACAGAAGTCTCCATTCTTCTTTAGTTCTGAGAAGACAGCTTTTTTGTGAGTCATACACTCCACATGAGTTTCTGTTCACAGGGGATACCTTGGGTGTAGTGTGAGTAGTTGTTTCATGTAGACTGTTATGAATTGGATGGTCTTGAATTTGGGAGCCTGGGCCTGCACTCTAGTTCCTGTGAGGAGAGTCCAAGCTTGGTGTCACAGGCCTAAGTCTCCATTCTAGTTTCCCTTGTATAAAGATAGGCTTGTTGCTGTGGGCCTAGGACACCACTCGACATTTGTTCACGGAGGACAGGCTTACAATTGGGGCCCCAGCCACCACTTCAGTCTCTGTTAGGAAAAATAGAAGAAATGCTGTGGCCCAAGATCTCAGTTTAACCTCCTGGAATAGGTGAAAATTGGAACTGCAAGCCAGAGTCACCACTCTCATTCCTAATGGAAAGTCCAGGCCTAGAGCCAAGGTTCTTATTCTTCAAGAAAGATATTCTTACCAGAAGAAAGGCTGGCCTTATGATTTAAGGTCTCCAATATACTAATTTTTAATGAGGATAGGCTTTTTGGCTCTATACTAGGGCTTTGTTATATTAGTGTTAGGAAGAAACTGGCTTTGTGTCATGGGTCGGGTCTCCAGTCTACGTCATTTGAAGGGAGTACAGTACTGTTACCAGAACGGAGGTCTCCTTTCTTTTCTGTAAGAGTCGACAGCTTTGATCTGTGGGCCATGCATTACACATTAGTTTCTGTCACTGGGTCTAGTATGTTGGGAGTGTGAGTAGGTCCTTAGCCTAGTCTGTTCAAAATTAGACAGTGTTAACCTTGGGAGCATGGCCCTGAGGGGGTCACAACAGGATCACCTGATGCCTGAGGGAATCAGGTGCCTATCAATATTGCAGAAATATTGCCTATCGAGACTGGTGAGAAACCAAGCAGCCCTCAGAGAGTTGGAGAACTCAGATTTATTACGCCGGTGGTCCCAGAAGAGCTGGGCCCCGAGCTCAGGAGTAACCTTAATTTTATAGGGCTTAACATGCAAAGGCAATACATCTCTTCTTAACAAGCAAAGGCAATACATCTGTTATCTAGATAGAACAAGCAAAGGGGAGGGTGAGTCTTCAGTTGATCTTGAGGTCACCCGTCTCTTCACCCTATGCAGCAAGCATGTCTACAGATTACAATGTTAGCCTTTTGAGTTGAAAATTCCTCTTCATTCCCCCGTTTTGATGCCCTTTAAAAACTTAAAGAGCATCAAGCTCCTATATTCCTGGCCTAGGGGCTGGTATAAGAGCGGTCCGGATGTCACAGCCATCTGTAATTTTATGGATTCTAGGGGTGAGGAGACAGTTCAGGATACAGAAACCAAATAAGAGAGCTATGAAGAGTCTGATGAGAGGACCTGCAAATGGTAGAAGCCAGGATCCCCAACTTTATTTTCTGGACCAGGACCCCCATGACTCACTTAATTGTTGGTGGATTTCGGGTGTACTCCTTCTAGGATAGGATGACCTCAGTGTCTCTGCAGCAGACCTGGAAACCCCCTAACTAATTTTCCTGCCTAACTCTTTTCTAAGAGCCACGAACCTCCTTATTATTAGTATGGATGTTGAGGGATGGGAGGTCTCTTTTTCCATATCTGCTTCCTGCTGTGAAGGGTCATAGTCCCTGCCTACTGGGGTTTCAAGGAGCTCTTTCTCTTTCTGCCTGTGGGAACCAGGGTTGACTGGCCCAAGGTCTGGCTGTGATCTAAGGTCTGGCTGTTGACAAGGAACTTACTTCTCTGTCCTCTCCCAGTAATTGGACACCTAATGACCTCTGGCACCAAAGTAGCCTGTGGGGTTTGGGTCTAGACCCCAACTTTTGGAGCTTCCTTTGAATATTGGGCACAGACCAAGTTTTGAAAAGTATAGCCAGGAGTGTCTGGCCCTCAGACTTTGGGCCAATGCTAGTATATTTTCTAAAAGTCTCAGAAAACTAGTTAAGGCTACATAAAACACAGAAATTATTTTAATTAAGCATGGAATCCTTGTTTTCTACTCAAAAAACTTTTCCATAACATCAGTAGCAGACCAATAGTCTAAGAAACATTAAAACACACTTCTACTTTTGCATTAGCTTAATTTTGGCATTTAAATTTTCAATCTTGTTTAGCTTAATCAAATAAAATTTCCTCTCAGGATTTCTCTTCACAAACCTTCTACCACTTGCCTTATTCCTTCATTTTGCCTCTCTCATTCAGAAATAACCAACTTTAATACAAACACCTTTCCTTCAATTCCCTTCAAATTAAATCTCCATACTCTATATCTTCTGTTACCAAAAACATTTTTCTTTCCATCATAATTAGAATTTTAACTGAACTACCATATTACATATAACACAGACAAATGTAGATCAGTGGTCATGCACATACCCATCATCAGTATTTGTAACTTCCCTGAGAGTGCATAACTAATTTCCTCAGGGAGAGATGAAATAGATGGGGTCCCAAGAGAACTAGTTTCCCCCTCAGAGTCCAAGGGTGAAAGGGGAGAAAATTCCTGATTACCAAGATCTCTGGGAAAGCTCTCCTATCATTGGGCCAGCTAATAAGTCTGGGTCTTAGTGAAGGAGCATAGAAGCTGAACTTTTACTGCTACAGCAGCCCTGGCTTGCCTGGGCTTGCCATTACACTAAGCCACTCAATTAACTTGTTGGTCAGTGTTTGCTGGTATATTAGCTGATTCTTGACACATTAAAAGTCTGGGAGGTCTACACCCGAGTTGTAATATTGCTCCTAACTTAGTTAAAATATCCCATCCTAACAAGGGAGTGGGGCAGCTTGGATCTATTAAAAACTTCTGCTGAAAGATCTGATCTTCAAATTGACAGGTAGGGGGTGGAGTAAAATGGTTGACCTTGCCTTCCCCTTCTACTCCTATGATAATTATAGTTCGTGAGGAGGGTTTTCCTGCAAATGCAGGGAGAACAGAATAGGTTGCCCCTGTATATAAAAGAAATTGAATTTGTTTACCCATTACGTCCAGAGTTACCAAGGGTTCCTTGGTAGTGATGACCACATTCCCGGACAGGGGCAGTGAGGATGGCCCTGGGCCTCCTCAGTCACACAGTTCCCAGAACTGAGCTACTAGGGTGTTCGCTGGCCACCCTCCTTTCTGGGAGTGTGGACAGTCAACTCTCAAATGCCAGGGATTAGTATCAGTTTCTTTGCATGTGTGGCAGGGGTCCAGGGGCTTTTCGGTACAGTCCTTTGCCCAATGTCCTACTTTCCTGCATTTGAAGCAAGGACTCAATGTCTACTTATTCCAGTCTCTTAAGGGATGCTTGTTGGTACCAAGGGCCTGGCCAATTGTGACAGCCATAATACTGGCTTGTCGTTTTTCTTTATTCTGTTCTCTTTTTTCCCTCTTCAAGATCTCGAGTGTTATAGACCATGAAGGCCATATATAGTAGTCTGTGGCCCCATTGCAGCTTTTGAAGCTTGTGTTTGATAAAATGCTTGCCTAATAAAGTTAACCCTGCAGGGGAAGTGGGGTCTACATTAGTATACCTCCTAAAGGATTCTTCCAGCAGGCTATAAAAGCTGGCCAGGTTGTTATATTTTTCTTGAGTTCACGGCTTTTGTATTCCTTTTTTTATTCTTTCTCCCCATGAGGGTCTCTATAAATTTGGTGCATCTAGCCATTCCCTCTTTGGTATTAATAAGGATCAACTAATGGTACTACCTCTGTTCCAGGGGCATGGCTCTGGGGGTTTCTAGAAAAGATTTCAT
>NW_006434181.1:9336-30377 GCF_000325575.1 Pteropus alecto | reverse complement strand
TGTTCTTATCTTAACAAGCAAAGGCAATACATCTGTTATCTAGACAGAACAATAAAAAGAGAGGATGAGTCTTTAGTTGATTGCGAGATCACTCTGCCTTTCAGCTTATGCAGCAAGCATGTCTACAGAAGCAGAACAAAGAGCTGATTACAAGGTTAACCATTTGAGTAGGAAATTCCTCTTCAGTAACACTACTGTCTTCTATTCAAATGATGTAGCAAAGGCAATACATCTGTTATCTAGACAGAACAATAAAAAGAGAGGATGAGTCTTTAGTTGATTGCGAGATCACTCTGCCTTTCAGCTTATGCAGCAAGCATGTCTACAGAAGCAGAACAAAGAGCTGATTACAAGGTTAACCATTTGAGTAGGAAATTCCTCTTCAGTAACACTACTGTCTTCTATTCAAATGATGTAGACTGGAGATGGAGGCCCATGACACAAAGCCAATCTCTTCCTAAGACTAATACAACTGAGCCCTGGTCTAAAGCCACCAAGCCTGTCCTCATTGAAAATTAGTAGATTGGAGACCTTAAACCACAAGGCCAGCCTTTCTTCTGTTAAGAATATCTTTCATGGAGAACTAGAACCTTGGCTCCAGGCCTGGACTTTCTGTTAGGAGTGAGACTGGTGACTCTGGCTTGCAGTTTCAATTTTCACCTATTCCGAGAGGTCAAACTGAGACCTCGAGCCACAACATTTCTTCTGTCTCTTCCTAATAGTGACAAGTGGTGGCCTGGGCCCCACTTCTAAGCCTGTCCTCCGCGAACGAATGTCGAATGGTGTCCTAGGCCTACAGCAACAAGCCTATCTTTATGCAAGGAAAACTAGAATGAAGACTTATGCCTGTGACACCAAGCCTGGACTCTCCTCACAGGAATTAGTGTACGCCCAGGCTCCAAAGATCAAGACCATCCAATTTATAACAGACTAGATGAAACAACTACCCACACTACACCACGATAGCCTCTGTGAACAAAAACACATGTGGAGTGTATGATCCACCAAAAAAAACCAGCTGTCTTCTCTGAACAAAAGAAGATTAGAGGCCTCCATTCATACAAGCAAAATTGCATTGCCTTGAAAGGATGGAGAGTGGTGACATGTATTAGGCACAATTCCTGTCTTTTCCTAACAAAAAGTACAAGGGAAACTGGGACCCAAGGCACTAAGCCTATCCTGAAAACTAATAGATAGGAGAACTTAACGTGCAAGTGAAACCTATCCTCAGGTAAGAGAATCTTGACTCAAGACCTAGGACCTTGACTCCTGCCTGTATTTCTAATCAAGAACCAGAGTGCTGATTAGAAGGTTTATGGTTCCAAACCTTTCTCTCACTTCCAAGAAATAGAACTGAGAAATTGGCCCAGAACATTTTTTCTGTCTTTACCTAACAGAGACTGAAGGGATGGACTGGACCCACGGTTCTAAACCTGTCCTCTGAGAATGAATGTCACCTGGAGACCTAGGCCCACAGCAACAAGCCTTCTTTATGGAAGAGAAACTAAAACAGAGACTGTGGAAATATGGACCAAGCCTGGACATCCTAAAAAGAACTAGTTGAGAGCCCCAGGCCCACAAGATCAAGACCATCCAATTGGTAACAAAGTCCAGACTGAAAACCTAGGCCCACAACACCCAGTCTGGCCCCTGCTACCAGAAACTCTTTAGGAGAACTTGACCCACAGAACCAAGCTGTCATTTCCTAGGAGGCAGAGGAACAAAGGACTTGGTTCACGGCACCAAAACTGTCCTGCCTGTAAAGCATTTACAACAGAAATTTCAGCCAATGGCACCAACCTTGTGTAATGTTAACAGTACATTCAGCCAACATGGTCACACATCACCAATTTTCCCATTTGTCAATCATTGAACTGTGACCATAATTTACAGCACCAAGCCTTTCCCCTGATAACAAAAGATAGTGTGGGCAATTAGAAACTTAGTACAAAGCCTGGACTGTTCTTTTAGGAACTCGATTGGGGAGCTTGGAAGCATGGCCAAGCATTGTTCCTATGTCCAGGAAGTAGACTGGAGACCTAGGACCCCAGAATCTAGCCTAATTTTTCTTAACGGAACCTTAGGTAAGAGGACTTGGCATACAGTAACAAGACCTTCTTGGTAGAAAATAAAAAAGTTGATAGATGTCCATGGCCCAGGACCCAGTACCCTGCCCAGATGAGGGGAAGTGGAATGGATGTCGAAAACACGAGACCATGCCATTCTCATTTTCAAGGTAAACTCAAGTGGAAACATTACACACACTCAAGCCTGGTTCATTCTAAAAAGTAGAGTGAAAATCTAAGCCCACAGCAACAAGACCAGTCACCTAATAGAAGCACGATTACTGTGGAATCAACAACAACCCCAACGTGAATCTCACGAGGTGTTCACATGACTGCCACCTGTTTCCCTAGTAATTGCTATGCGATTTTCAGGTGACTTCCACCTTATTCCTCTTCCCCTATCCTCAACTAAGTGTTTCAAAACATGCCTCAAAAAGTCTCTATTTTCAATATTTCAGCATTGATACCTTGGCTGTTAAACAATTCCCCCTCAACAGTAGGGGCCAAAGTTCTGCATTCAAGAATAGTGCAGGAGTCCTACACTGAAATCATTAAGTATTATGCTCACAATGACTCAGCATTTTTGCTACAATACAGTAAAATGGCAACTGCTGTTTCCACCACTTTAGAGTAACTAATTCAATCAGACTCAGCCTCCAAATTTCAACGCGGTTAATGTACGACAGCCGCTCCCATTGCCTTCAAGCAGATTGACTGACCACAGAGGAAACCTCAGGCCAGTTAACTAATGACAATTGTCTGGTAGCCTACACCGTTATCCTCAAGCAAGTCTTCTCACGCAGACATGACCTTTCAACTGAAGGGCTTTACGTGGCTCTGCTACACACGGACTATCCTTTTCTCAGTATTTATGTGAATTTTACCAAGGAATGTAGAAGGGTCACTCAAAAATGAGTGCCATTCCATCACCCCAGTGTGACGTGATCTCCCTGTAATGCCCTCAGGCCAGTTTCTTGATGGTCATGTGAATCCCGCGGGGAAACCACATGAATACCGCGAGATTCCCTAGTTCTTGCTACAAGATTTTCAGGTGACTTCCACCTCATATTTCTAGGCTGAGGTAAACCAAGGGTTTTCAGAACACGTTGAAGTAACTGCCACAATGTCAATACATCAGCTTTCTTTCCATTGTCGTTAAGCCAATCCCTCTCAAAATTTGTAGTATGAGGTTTGCTACAGAGAAATTTTAAGGCAGCTCTTCTTGCCCCATGAAGAGTTATCCTTACAATGACTCAGCATTTTTCCTAAAATACAGCAAAATGACGGCTGTTGTTTCTACCGCTATCCAGTCCTTCCATACAGCACATTCAGCCTTCAATTTTCAACACAACTTTGTGCAACCACATTTACACTGCCATAAAGCAGATTTCCTGACAACAGACAAAAACTGAGGTGAATTAACGATCTTTGACTGGCCGTATATACTGCTGACATCAAGTGTTTTGTAATGAGGACACGACATTCAATTGGAGGTCTGTTAGAAGATTGTCTCGGCCACCTTCTGTTACATACAGACTAATATTTTCTCAGTGTTTATGTAAATTTTACCAAGTGATATACACTATCATTCCAAAGGGTGCACTACATCATCTTCATCTGTCACATGATCTCCCTGTGTTTCATTCAGGCCAGTCTCTTAATGGGCACGTAATTCCCATGGTGGTCACGTGATCCTGTCGTGACTCCCACAGGGCCATGCTCTAGAGTTTAACACTGTCTAATTTTGAAAAGACTAGGCTAAAGACCTACTCCCACTACCAACATCCTAGACCCTGTGACAGAAACTAATGTGCAGTGCATCCCCCACATGAAAGCTGTCTACTCTTACAGAAAAGAAAGGAGACTTCCATCATGGTAACAGTACTGTCTTCCTTTGAAATGATATAGACTGGAGGCCGAGCCCATGATACAAAGCCAGTCTTTTCCTAACACTAATAAAATGGAGCCCTGGTCTAAATTCACCAAGCCCGTCCTTGTTGAAAATTACTAAATTGCACACCTGAAACTGCAAGGGCAGCCTTTCCTCTGGTAAGAATACCTTTCCTGGAGAACTAGAACCTTGGCTCAAGACCTGGACTTTCTGTTAGGAGTGAGAGTAGTAACTTTGGCTTGCAGTTCCAATCCCTTCACCTATTCCAGGAAGTCGAGCTGAGACCTCGAGCCACAGAACTTCTTCTGTCTTTTCCTGAAAGAGACTGAATCAGAGGCCTGGGCCCCCACTTCTAAGCCTGTCCTCCCTGAACAAATGTCGAGTGATGTCTTAGGTCCACAGCAACAAGCCTATCTTTATGCAAGGGGATCTAGAATGGAGACTTAGGCCTATGAAACCAAGCCTGGACTCTCCTCACTGGAACTAGAGTGCAGACCCAGGTTCCTAAGGTCAAGACCACCTAATTATAACAGACTAGATGAAACAACTACTCACACTACACCCAAGGTATCCCCTGTGAACAGAAACATATATGGAGTGTACGGCCCACAAAAAAGCTGTCTTCTCAGAACTAAAGAAGAATGGAGGCTTCTGTTAATACCAGCAAAACTATATTGTTTTTAAAGAATGTGGAGTTCTGACAAGGGCCCAAGGCACAATGCCTGTCTTTTTCTAAAAAAAAGTACAAGGACACTGGGACCCAAGGCGCTAAGCCTGTCCTCTCTAAAACTAGTAGATAAAAGAACTTAACCCACAGGGCAAGCTTGTCTTCAGGTAAGAGAATCTTAACTTGAGACCTAGACCATGTCTCTTTCTTGGATTTCTAATTAGGAACAAGAGTGCTGACCTTGGTTTGTAGTTCCAATCCTGTCCCCTATTTCTAGGAAGCAGAGTTGAAAAATTGGCCCACAGTATTTCTGCTGGCTTTGCCTAACAAAGACTGAAGGGGTGAGGTAAGCTCATAGTTCCAAGCCTGTCCTCTGTGAACAAATGTCGCCTGGAGTCCTAGGCTCACAGCCAAACCCTACTTTATGGAAGAAACTAGAACACAGACTGTGGAAATTTGAACCAAGCCTGGACATCCTAAAAAGAACTAGTTGGCAGCCCCAGGCCCACAAGGTCAAGACCGTCCAATTGGTAACAAAGTCCAGACTGAAGACCTAGGCCCACAACACCCAGCCTGGCCCCTGCCACCAGAAACTCTTGGGGAGACCTTGGGCCACAGAACCAAGCTATTATCTCCTAGGAGGAGGAAGAATGGAGGACTCGGTTCACGGCACCAAGACTGTCCTTCCTTTGAAACATTAGCGAAAGAAATTTGGGCAGATGGCACCAATCTTGCATCATGCTAACAGTCCATTCGGCAAACCCTGATCCCACGTCATCAATTTTCCCTTTAGTCAATTATTGAAAGGTGACCGATAATTTACAGCACCAAGCCTTTCCCTTGGCTTAGTGAGCTTGGATGCATGGCCAATCATCGTTCCATTTTCCAGGAAGTAGACTGGAGACCTTGGCCCACAAAATCTAGCCTAACTTTTCTTAACAGAATTTAGGTGGAGGACTTGGCTTACAGTAACAAGATCTTGCTGTTAGAAATAAAAAAGTCGATAGAAGTCCATGGCCCAGTACCCCATCCTCTGCACAAATCAGGGGGAGCAGAGTGGATGTTTTATCTCACAACATCATGCTGGTCTCATTTTCAAGGTAAACTCCAGTGGAAACGTTTCACACACACAACCCTCATTCATTTTAAGAAGTAGAGTGTAAACCTATGCCCATAACAACAAGACTAGACACCTGGTACACAAAAGATTCCAGCGGGGTTTTTCTTGACGCCCACGTGAATCACGCGAGGTGTTCACTTGACCCCCATGTGATTCCCTAGTGATTGCTACATGATTTTCAGGTGACTTTCACTGTATTCCTCTTCTCCTATTCTCAACCAAGTGTTTTCAAATCACGTCTCATAAACTCTTTATTTTCAATGTTTCAGCATTGATGCATTGGATGTTAGGGAATTCTCTCTCGACAATAGTGGCCTAAGGTCTGAATACAAGCCTGGACACTCCTCACAAGAAGTAGAGTACAGGCCCAGGCTCCCACCTAATTATAACAGACTAGATGAAACAACTACTCACATTGCACCCAAGGTAGTCCCTGTTATCAGAAACATAGGTGGAGGGTATGGCCCACAAACAAAGCTGTCTTCTCTGAAAAAAGTGAAGAATAGAGGCCTCTGTTTGTACCAGTAACACTGTCTTCCCCGAAAGGGTGTGGGGTGGTGACCCGGGCCAAAGCACGAAATCTGTCTTTTACTAACAATAAGTACAAGGGCGACTGGGACCCATGGCACTAAGCCTGTCCTCTTTGAAAACTAATAGTTAGGAGGCCTTAACCAACAGGACATGCCTGTCCCAGTTCTAAACCCTTCCCCTATTTTCAGGAAGTAGAACTGAGAAATAGGCCCATAGCATTTCTTCTGTCTTTTTTTAACAGAGACCGAAATAGTGGCCTGGGACCAAAGTTCTAATCCTGTCGTCTCTGAACGAATGTTTCCATCAATCCTAAGCCCACAGCATCAAGCCTTCTTTATGTAAGAGAAACTACAATGGAGACTGTGGAAATTGGTACCAAGCCTAGACATCCTACAAAGAACTAGTTGGCAGATACAGGCTCACAAGGTCAAGACCATCCAATTGGTAACAAAGTCCAGACTGAAGACCTAGGCCCACAACACCCAGCCTGGCTCCTGCTACCAGAAACTCTTGGGGAGAACTTGGAACCAAGCTGTCATCTTCTGAGAGGAGGAAGAACAAAGGACTCGGTTCACGACACAAAGACTGTCCTCCCTTTAAAGCATTTTAGATAGAAATTTGGGCCGAAGGTACCAACGTTGTGTAATCATAACATTCCATTCAATACAACCTGGTCCCACATCACCAATTTCCCTTTTGCCGATTGTTGAAAGATGATTATAACTTACAGCACCAAGCGTTTCCCCTGGTAAAAGAAGGTAATATGGGCACTTAGAAACTTGGCACAAAGCCTGTACTCTTCTTTCAGGAACTCGATTGGTGAGCTTGGAAGCACAGCCAAGTATTGTTCCTATTTCCAGGAAGGAGAGCGAAGACCTTGGCCCATAGAATCTAGCCTTACTTTTCTTAACAGAACCTAAGGGGGAAGACTTGCCACACGGCAACAAGACTGGTAGAGAAAAAAAAAAGTTGATAGAAGTCCATGGCCCAGGTCTAGTACTCTGCCTGGATCAGAGGAAGTAGACAGAATGTTTGAAAACACAACCCCATGCCAGTCTGATTTTCATGGTAAACTTGAGTGAAAAATGTTCCCCACACACTCAAGCCTGGTTCATTCTAAGTAGAGCAAAAACCTACGCCCACAGCAACAAGACTAGTAGCCTGGTAGACACACAATTCCCGCAGGGTCATCCTTGACTCCCACATGAATCCCACAAAGTGTTCATGTGACAGCTGTGTGATTCCTTGGTGATTGCTATGTGATTTTAGGTGACTTCCACCTTCTTCCCCTTCCCCTATCCTAAACCAAGCATTTTAAAAACATGTCTCATAAACTCTTCATTTTCAATATTTCATCTTTGATGTATTGGCTGTTAAACTATTCCCTCTCGACAGTAGTGGCCTAAGGTCTTGATCCAAGAATAGTGCCTGAGTCACACCTGAAGCCGTTAAGAGTTATGCTCACAGTGACTCAGCACTTTTCCTACAATACAGCAAAATGGCGGCTGTTGTTTCAATTGCTATCTACTCGCTTCCTCACAGCACACTCAGCCCAATTTTCAATGCAACCAATGTGCCACCATCACCTCCACTGCCATAAAGTAGGTTTCCTGTCAATAGACAAAACTTTTTTTGAATTAATGATCATTGTCTGGCTTCATATACCATTGACTTCAAGTAAGTTTTGTAATGTAGACACAACTTTCAATTGGTGGTCAGTTAGGAGGCTGTCCCGGCCACCTTCTGTGACAAACAGACTAATGTTTTCACAGTGTTTATGTGAATTTTCTCAAGATTTATGCACTCATCATTCCAAAGGGAGCACTACATCATCCCCATCAGTCACATGATCTCCCTGTATTTCATACAGGCTAGTCTCTCGATGGGCACATAATTTGCGCTGGGCTGTCACTTGATTCTGTCATGACTCCTGCGGGGCCATGCTCCCAACATTAACACTGTAGAATTTTGAATAGACTAGGGTAAAACCTACACATGATACAAACAACCTAAACCCTATGACATAAACTAATGTACAGTGCATGGCCCACAGAGCAAAGCTGTATACTCTTACAGAAAAGATGGGAGACCTCCGTTCATGGTAACGGATGACCATCATTTGAAGGTCCCTTCAAATGATGTAGACTGAGACCCGGTCCCATGACACAAAGCCAGTCTCTTCCTAACACTAATACAAAGGAAACCTGGACTAAAGCCTCCAAGCCTGTCCTCATTGGAAATTAGATTGGAGACCTTAAACCACAAAGCCAGCCTTTCTTCTGCTAAGAATATCTTTCTTGGAGAACTAGAACCTTGGATCCAGGGCTGGACTTTGTGATAGAAGCGAGAGTAGTGACTTTGGCTTGCATTTCCAATCCCTTCACCTCTTCCAGGAGGTAGAGCTAAGACCTTGGCCCACAGCATTTCTTCTGTCTTTTCCAAATGGAGACTGAAGTGGTGATCTGGGCCCCCACTTCTAAGCCTGTCCTCCCTGAACAAATGTCGAGTGGTGTCTTAGGTCCACAGCAACAAGCCTATCTTTATGCAAAGGAATCTAGAATGGAGTTTTATGCCTGTGAAACCAAGCCTGAACTCTCCTCACTGGAACTAGAGTGCAGACCCAGGCTCCTAAGGTCAAGACCACCTAATTATAACAGACTAGATGAAACAACTACTCACACTACACACAAGGTATCTCCTGTGAACAGAAACATATATGGAGTGTATGGCCCACAAATGAAGCTGTCTCCTCTAAACAAAAGGAAGAATGGAGGCCTCCATTCGTACTAGCAACACTGTCTTCCCTTGTAAAGGTGTGACATGATGACACTGGCTAAGGCACAAAGCCTGTCTTTTCCTAACAATAAGTACAAGGGAGACTGGGACCCAAAGCACTGAGCCTGTTCTCTCTGAAAACTAGTAGATAGGAGACCTTAACCCACAGGACATGCCTGTCCTCAGGTAAGAGAATCTTAACTCGAGACCTAGGACCTTGTCTCCTGCCTGGATTTCTAATCAGGACCTAGAGTGCTGACCTGGGTTTGCAGTTCTAAACTCTTCCCCTATTTTCAGGAAGTAGAGGTGAGAAATTGGCCAACAGCATTTCTTCTGTCTTTCCTTAACAGAGACTGAATGGATGGCGTGGGCCCACTATTTTAAACATGTCTTCATGACTGAATACTGCCTTTAATTCTAGGCCCACAGCAACAGACCTTTTTTATGGAAGAGAAACTACAACAGAGACTATAGAAATCGGCACCAAGCATGGACATCCTAAGAGGAAATAGTTGGCAGCCTAAGCCCACAAGGTCAAGGCCATCCAATTGGTAACAAAGTCCAGACTGAAGACCTAGGCCCACAACACCCAGCCTGGCTCCTGCTACCAGAAACTCTTGGGGAGAACTTGGCTCAGAACCAGTTGTCATTTCCTGAGACAAGGAAGAACAAAGGACTCAGTTTACGACACCAAGACTGTCCTCCCTTTAAAGCATTTTAGATAGAAATTTGGGCCGAAGGCACCAACCTCGTGTAATCGTAACATTACATTCAGTACGACCTGGTCCCTCATCACCTATTTTCCCTTTTGCCGATTATTGAAAGGTGATCAAAACTTACAGCACCAAGCATTTCCCCTGGTAAGAGAAGGTAGTGTGGACACTTAGAAACATGGTACAAAGCCTGTACTTTTCTTTCAGGAGCTCGAATGGGGAGCTTGGAAGCACAGACAAGCATTGTTCTTATTTCCAGGAAGTAGAGTGAAGACCTTGGCCCACAGAACTCAGCCTAACTTTTCTTAAACGAACCTTCAGTGGAAGACTTGGAACATGGTAACAAGACCATCTGTAGAAAAAAAGTGCTGATAGAAATCCATGGCCTATAACTCAGTCCCCTCCCTGGATCAGGGGAAGTGGAGTGGATGTTTGAAAACACGACACCATGCCGTTTTCATTTTCAAGGTAAACTCCATGGGAAAACATTTTCCATGCACTCAAGCCTTATTTGTTCTAAGAAGTAGAGTGAAAACCTATGCCCATCGCAGCAAGACTAGTCACCTGGTGGACACACTATACCCACAGGGTCTTCTTTGATCCCCACGTGAATCCTACGAGGTGTTCACGTGATCGCCACATGATTCCCTAGTGATTGCTACGTGATTTTCAGGTGACTTCCACCTTATTCCTCTTCCCAAATCCTCAACCAAGTGTTTTCAAAACACGTCTCATAAGCTCTTCTTTTTCAATATTTCATCTTCGATGCATTGGCCACTAAGCAATTCCCTCTCGACATTAGTGGCCTAACATCCGCATACGAGAATAGAGCGGGACTCCCACCTGAAGCCGTTAAGAGTTATGCTCACAATGACTCAGCGTTTTTGCTTCAATACAGCAGAACGGAGGCTGCTGTTTCCACCACTCTAAATAAAGTAGCTTCCTCAAGCAGTCTCAGCTTCCAAATTTCAAAGCGGTTAATGTACAACAGTCGCTCCCATTGCCTTGGTCAGCACCAAGCTGATCAAGAAGGGAAGGCTTAGGTATTGAGATACCCAGTTGAAACAATGCGCCAGGAGTTGACATGAGAATGAAATGACAGGCACCAACTTTATTGCAGGGAGCACACCTCTGCTTGTTCGTCTCTCCCACTCCTTAAGGGGACCGTATGGGGTGATTTTATATATCAAAGAACAATAGTGGCATTCGGCCTCCCATGGGTGATACAACAAGCAGAGTAATGTTTACATATGTTAAAAAGCAGACACACTACTATACTAATATAACATTCTAAATCAGGGTCATATTCCTTGCCAAGAGCCTGGATCACAGCCAGACCTTAGACTGGTCAGACCTTGGGCAGGCCAGGCCTTGCACACACAGCCTTCAAGCAGGTTGCCTGAACACAGACGAAACCTCAAGCCAGTTATTTAATGATCGTTGTCTGGTAGCCTACACAGCTGTCCTCAAGCAAATCTTCTTATGCACACATGAACTTTCAATTGAAGGCCAGTGAGGTGGCTGCTCGACCATGCTCTGTTACACAGGGACTATCGTTTTCTCAGTTAATGTGACTTTTACCAAGGAATGTAGAAGGATAATTCAAAAGTGAACTCCACACTATCACCAAAATGTCACGTGATCTCCTTATGATGCACTCAGGCCAGTCTCTTGGTGATCACGTGATTCCCACAGGGCAGCCATGTGAATATCGCTAGATTCTCTAGTTCTTCTTACAAAAATTTCTGGTGCCTTCTAACTCATTTTCCTCTCCTAGCCTAAAACAAGGGCTTGCAGAACACATTGAAGGAACTGCCTCAATGTCAATATCTCACCTTTCCTTCCATGGACGTTAAGCCAGTCCCTCTCAGAATTTGTAGTCTGATGTTTGCTATGGAGGAATTCTGAGGCAGCTGTTCTTTCTGCCATGATGAGGTATCCTCACAATGACTCAGCATTTTTCCTACAATACAGAAAAATGGCGGCTGTTGTTTCCACCACTATCTCGCTACTTCCTCGCAGCACACTCAGCTTCCAGTTTTCACAATGGCCAATGTGCGCCCGCACCCTCTACTACCATAAAGCAGGTTTCGGGACAACAGACAAAACCTGAGATGAATGCACAATCATTGTCTGGCTGCACATAGCATTGACCTCAAGTAAGTTTTGTAATATTGACACGACATTCGATTGGAGGTCAGCTAGGAGGCTGTCTCAGCCACCTTCTATTATACACAGACTAACGTTTTCTCAGTGTTTTTGCAAATTTTCTCAAGATTTATGCACTCATCATTCCAAAGGGAGCACTATGTCATCCCCATCTGTCACATAATCTCCTTGTGTTTCACAGAGTCCAGTCTCCTGATGGGCACGTGATTCCCACAGGGCAGTCATGTGATCCTGTTGTGACTCCCACAGGGCTATGCTCCCGAGGTTAACACTGCCTAATTTTGAACAAACTGGGCTAAATACCTACTCACACTACCAACATCATAAACCCTGTGACAGAAACTAATGTGCAGAGCATGCCCCACAGATCAAAAATATCTACTCTTACGGAAAGGAAAGAAGACCTCCATTCTTGGTAACCATACTGTTCTCCCTTCAAATAATGTAGACTGGAGACCCTGGCCAATGAATCAAAGCCCGTTTCTTCCTAACACTAATACAATGGAGCCCTGATCTAAAGCCACCAAGCCTGTCCTCATTGAAAATTGGTAGATTAGAGATCTTAAATCGCAAGGCCAGACTTTTCTCTAGTAAGAAGATCTTTCTTAGAGAACTAGAACCTTGGTTCCAGGCCAAAATTTTCTGTTAGGAGTGAGAGTGGTGACTTTGGCTTGCAATTCTAATCCTTTCACCTCTTCCAGGAGGTAGAGCTAAGACTTTGCCCCACAGCATTTCGTCTGTTGTTACCTAACATTGAATGAAGTGGTGGCCTGCGCCCATGGTTCTAAGCCTATATTCCCTTAATGAATGTCGACTGGTACTCTGGGCCCAAAGCAACAAGCATGTCTTTATGTAAGGGAAACTAGAAAGGAGACTTAGGCCTGTGAAACCAAGCCTGGACTCTCCTCACAGGAACTAGAGTGAAGGCTCTGGCTCCCAAGGTCAAGACTATCTAATTTAAAACAGATTAGATGAAACAAATTCTCACACTACACCCAAGGTAGCACATGTGAACAGAAGATCATGTGGAGTGTATGGCCCACAAACAAAGCTGTCTTCTCTGAACAAAAGGAAGAATGGAGGCCTCCATTCTTACTAGCAGCATTGTCTTCCCATGAATGGATGTGGAGTGGTGACCCGGGTAAAGGCACAAAGCCTGTCTTTTCCTAACAAAAATTACAAGGGCGACTGAAAACGATGGCACTAAGCAAGTCTAGTCTGAAAACTAGTAGATTGGAGACCTTAACCCACAGGGCAACCCTGTCCTCAGGTAAGAGAATCTTAACTCAAGACCTAGGACCTTGTCTCTGCCTGGATTTCTAATCGGGAACTAGAATGCTGATCTTGGTTTGCAGTTCCAATTGATTCCCTTATTTCCACGAAGTAGAGCTGAGAAATTGGTCCATAGCATTTCTTCTGTCTTTTCCTAACAGAGACTGAAGTAGTGGCCTGGGACCACGACTAAGCCTGCCGTCTCTGAATGAATGTCGACTTCAGTCCTAGGCCCACAGCATTAAGCCTTCTTTATGGAAGAGAAACTAGAATGGACTGTGAAAATTGGCACCAAATCTGAACCTCATAAAAGGAACTCTTTGGCAGCCCCAGGCCCACAAGGTCAAGACCATCCAATTGATAACAAAGTCCAGACTGAGGACGTAGGCCCACAACACCCAGCATGGCCCCTGTGATCAGAAACTCTTGGAGAGATCTTGGCCCACAAAACCAGGCTGCCATCTCCTAGGAGAAGAAAGAACAGAGGACTCGGTCCATGGCACCAACACTGTCCTCCCTTTAATGTATTTATGATAGAAATTTGGGCCGTTGGTACCAACCTTATGTCATCCTATCAATTCAGCACAACCTGGTCCCACATCACCAATTTTCCCTTTTGCCAATTATTAAATGGTGACCATAACCTACAGCACCAAGTCTTTCCCTTGGTAAGAGAAGGTCACTTAGAAACTTGGCACAAAGCCTGGATTGTTCTTTCAGGACTCAACAGGGGAACTTGGAAGCAGGGGCAAACATTGTTCATATTTCCAGTAAGTAGAGTGGAGACTGTGACCCACAGAATGTAGCCTAACTTTTCTTAACGAACCTTAGGAGGAGGACTTGGAACATGGTAACAAGACTGTCTTGGTAGAAAAAAAAAGTTGATAGAAGTCCATGGCTCAGGACCCAGTCTTCTGCCCGGTCAGGGAAAGTAGTGTGGATGTCTGAAAACACGACACCATGCCGGTCTCGTTTTCAAGGTAAACTTGAGTGGAAAACATTTCCCACAAACTCAACCCTCATTCATTCTAAGTAGAGTGAAAACCTATGCCCACAGCAACAAGTCTAGTCACCTGGTAGACACATGATTCCCGCAGGGTCTTCTTTGACCCCCCATGTGAATACCATGAGGTGTCCACATGATTGCTGCCTGATTCCCTAGTGATTGCTGTGTGATTTCCAGGCGACTACCACCTTATTCCTCCTCCCTTATCCTCAACCAAGTGTTTTCAAAGCATGTCCCATAAACTGCTTCAATTTCAATATTTCAGCTTTAATGCATCGGCCATTAAGGAATTTCTTCTCAACAGTAGTGGCCTAAGGTCCGCATACAATAATAAGAGTAGAGTCGCACCTGAAGCCGTTAAGAGTTATGCTCACAATGACTAAGCACTTTTGCTACAATAAAGCAAAATGGCAGCTGCTGTTTCCACCACTCTAAAGCAGCTTCCAAATTTCAACGTGGTTAATGTGTGACAGCTGCTCCCATTGCCTTCAAGTGGGTTGCCTGAACACAGACGAAACCTCAGGCCAGTTATCTAATGACAATTTTCTGGTGGCCTACAGTGCTGTCTTCAAGCGAGTCTTCTCACCGTGCCTTGAAATTTCAACTGAAGGGCAGTGAGGCGGCTGTCTCAGCCACACTCTGTTACACACGGACTCTCCTTTTCTCAGTGGTTATGTGAGTTTTACCAAGGAATGTAGAAAGGTAACTCAAAAGTGATTGCCCCAATGTCATTGATCTCCCTGTGACACACTCAAGCCAGTCTCTTTGAGGTCACATGATTCCTGTGCAACAGCCACGTGAATACTGCAAGATTCCCTGGTACTTCCTACAAAATTTTCAGGTGACTTTCACCTCATTTTCCTCTGCTGGCTGAAACCAAGGTTTTTCAGAACATGTTGAAGGGACTGCCTCAATGTCAATATCTCAACTATCTTTCTATGATCATTAAGCCTGTCCCTCTCAGAACTTGTAGTCTGAGGTTAGCTAGAGAGGAATTCTGAGGCAGCCATTCTTTCTGCCATGAAGAAGTATCTTTGCAATGACATAACATTTTTCCTACAATACAGCAAAACGGCAGCTGTTGTTTCCACCACTATCCAATCGCTTCCTCACAGCACATTCAGCCTCCAGTTTTCACAATGGCCAATGTGCTCCCACCGCCTCCACTGACAAAATGCAGATTTCCTGACAACAGACAAAACCTGAGGCAAATTAACCATTATTGTATGGCTGCATTTACCATTGACCTCAAGTAAGTTTTGTAATATGGACACAACATTTGATTGGAGGCCAGTTAGGAGGCTGTCTAGCCACCTTCTGTTACACACAGACTAACATTTTCTCAGTGTGTATATGAATTTTATTAAGAGATATGCACTTGTCATTCCAAAGGGAGCACCTCGCCATCCCAAACAGTCACATAACCTCCCTGTGTTTCATAACGGCCAGTCCCTTCATGGGCAAGTGATTCTCATGGGTGGTCACACGATCCTGTTGTGATTCCCGTGAGTCCGTGCTCCCAAGGTTAACGCTGTCTAAACTTGAATAGAGTAGGCTAAAGACCTACTCACACTACTAACATCCTAGACCCTGTGACTGAAACTAATGTGCAGTGAATACTCCCAAATGCCTGAAGAGGGGGCATGGCTATGGCATCTCTCAGATAGTTTCCTTGCTAATGAGTTAAGAACCTTTCATTTGCTCCAAGATTACATCTGACTTCATCCTTTCTTTTTTTACTTCACATATGGAATTTCTGGTGACCATGAAAAAGGTATGCGATGTGAGCCTCCTTTCCAGTGGCTGGCCTTAATTTTTGAAGATTCCAGACAAGTCAGCAGTGGGCCCAGAGACTTTGCAGCACCCAGAAGCCACCAGTTGATTCTCTGGCACCTTTCTCCCTCAACCACCCCCCTTCTCATTGGGTGTCTAAAAGAACTAATCCAATGATTCATTTCAGATGGTTTGCCTCGAGGAATGCCTTGCATCAGATGGTTTGCCTCGAGGAATGCCTGTACTGTCCCTTAAGGAATCCCAACAATAGAGTTTCAGACAGAGGGAATCACCTGGACAGGGCAGGAATATGAAAAAGTTGGCATCTGCCTGGGTCTCCGGGAGACCTTATATAGCCTGAGGCCAAAAGAAAAAATGGTTCCCAAGTACTCTTTGTTCTAAACAGGGGTGTTCATTGTTCTCCAACTTTATACCTTGTACATGCTATTGATAAAGGGGCCAGAGTGTCCCTCTGTCAGCAGTGTCACAGACTTCTTTTTATTTTTCTATTTCTCTCTTCCCTGTTCCAGAAAGGATTACAATGTCCCTCTTCCAGCTCTCAAGGAGCTGACTTCTCAAAAAGAATTGAACACGTCCTTTGGAATCCTTTTCATTTTCAAAACACAGGAGGAAGTTGACAGACACGGTCTCAGGAAACACTGAGGCCCAGGAACTGCTGCTCCATTTCAAACGACACTCAGATGACTCCAATAGTCTTTGCTAGGCATTTCTGTGACAGCATGGAGAACAATCACATTGAAGCCAAACAGGGTTCCTGTGTATCCAGAAATCTGTCATCACTAGAAGGCCAGACTAAGGTTTGGCAACTCAAAACCTGCTGCGGTCTGTCCATTTGACAGAATAAAACCTAGCGAGGATACTTGGCTTATACCCTTTCCCACATGTCAGGGCACTGTCTTCTACTCCAACATCCGTCACCGGCAGGGGGTGCTCAGCACCCGCTGCCTGGTTTGTCATTGTCTTCCAAAGGCTGAGCCCCTTTACACATACGTTGTTCTCCACCTACTGCCATTAGTCTCTGACACACACCGGTCTCATGTATGAGCCTCTAAGTTAGCCTTTTGTTTGTTTGTATGTTTGTTTTCTTTCTCGTTGGTGTTTTGCTCTCTTTTTCAAGTCCACATGGAAGCGAAATCACAAGAACCCCGTCCCTTGTGGTCTGATATAGTTCCATTCCCTTGACGGGAAGGGAGACTGCTCGAAAGGTCCAGTCACAAAATGAATAGGTGAGCTAAGAGCTCCTAGGTGGCATTGGCCTGAGTTCCAGGAGGAATGCAGCTCCAAAATTCCCAGGGCTGTCCAGCAACGTCTCGCCTCTGGCCTAAACACCAGTGGCTGGTCCGGCCACTCACCCAAAGGGGACAGCTTATGGCATTTGGGCAAATAGAATGCAGATGCAACCATGATTAGGGAGGCCAAGGAGGTCAGTGCGTGTCAGTGGAGGCTAGCCTCCCAGCAGGCTGGTAGCTAATGGCTGAGCCCCTGGCAGAGGACAGGGCAGGCATCCTGAGCCTTCATTCTTCTGAGGCCTCTGGAGCATTGAGGCCTGTGGAGAGTGGAAAGCCAGTCCCTCTAGTCTGCCCTGGGCTGAGGCAGAGATGGAGGTGGTGAGACATACTCGTGGCTGCTCCAGAAGGGTTCTGCTATTGATAGAGCCCAAGTTGTACGTGGCAGTTCTGACCCGCCGTTTTCAGTTCAGGACACACAAATAGAACACTTACAGTGAAATGAGGCTGCAGCCCACAACCCAGGTGAGGCTGTTATGACCACCCACCCGCCAGCATGGCAGTAGGGATGAAGTAACCACATCTCAGAGAAGGCCCAAGACAACAGCTGGCCTTGTTATTTCGAACACCTTGGGCACCAGGCCTGGAAAGAGCCTGGAATTGGGAGGTCTGGGAGTCACCGCCCTGTCCCCTCCCAGAAAACCAGCACCTGTGGAAACCCCTAAAGTTCTGCAGGGCAGTGGGCAGGGATGCTGCTTGTCTCACCCTTGCCTTGAGCATCCAAGTCACTGATAGACATGCTCTCTTCTCAGGCCTCTTAACTAATCGGGAAGTGGACGGGAGCCACTTTTTCCTTCCTCCCACTCCCCGCTGGAGCTTCTTCTCTGTCTCTTTCTCTGTCTTTGCTTGGCTCTTCTGCAAACTGGACCCCACCAGGGCCAGAGCACTTGGACATCCTAGAGGGGAGCTCTGGGCAGGAAGGGGCAACTGGACAGGGGTTCAGCTTCTCCGGGCCCTGTGATTGGCACAGGTGAGTTGCCCAATCAACACTCCTTGGAGGCGGGAGTAGCTGTCAATTAATCAAAGCTGTTGCCCATCAAATTGATTAGGGCCAGGCCTAGGGATCACTCCTTCCTCTTTCCTCCACTGTGTCTTCCCATAACACAGCAGCTCCACTCTTTTTCCAGACATCTCATTCCATTTTCCTTCCACTCTCAGCTTTCAAGTCCTCTCCCAGGACCCTTCCACCTCCTTCAGCCTCCATGCAGCTCATTCCCAGCCTCCTCCATGTTTCTGTACTCTCTTGCTGCCAATTCTACCGTCCTCCTTTCTCCCACTTGACCAGGGTCCTTACCCCTTCTCCACAGCCATGATCCTCACCTACCTGAACCAACACAAGCGGCCCATACTCCCCCACCCCATCCTTAACCTGGACTGTCTGTTTGTGCACAGCAGGGCTTTGGACCACCAGCAAGCGCACTGCTCCTGGGACATTGGCTACTGTCAAGCCCACTACCCAGCCCAGCTGGAGCAGCCAGGGACTGGGTCCTGGGAGCAGAAGGTTGGGTCATATTTTATTAGTCTTGGCCAGCACCACAGAAGGCAAGACCACACGTCCCCTCCACCAGCCACACTGCCAGGCGCAGTCCCTTTCCTCCTAAGGCCAAGAAGTCAGAGGGCTAAGGAGACTAAGCTCGGCCTAGGCATGAAGGGCGCAGAAGATAAAGGCCTCTGGAGGCCTTGAGAACCTGGAAGAGAAGCCTCCTTGACATCAGGGGCCTTCATGTGTCTGTATCAACCAGGCACAGCCACGGCTTGACTCATTTTCTCAGCCAGCTGTGGTAGTGCTGGACCTGCTCCATGTCCCTCAATCTATAAAGAACTGAATTCAAATAGGTTTTTGGCTGAGAGTTTGCAGTGTCCCTCGGTGTGTGAGTGTGTGTATATGTGTGTGCATGTTTGTGTGTGGATGTGTTTGTCTTGTGTCTAAATGTATGTGAGACAGAAATGTGGTTGTGTGATATCCAGGCAGATGGAAATATGTGAGTGTCCTCGTGTGTGTAGCTGGGTGAACATTTCTATGAGTGTTGGCGTAGAGTTTTACCTGTGTTTAATGATGTGGGCACATTGTGCATGCACTTTTGTGGGAGTGCAAAGCAGCATGTGTGCCTCAAGAGACTTTTGGCGGTATCAATGTCTGGTAGAGTGTGTTAGTTTGTCAAAGATGTTCCCCAGAGACATCTGTCAACATTTGGTTGGGATTGCATGTGAAGGCCGGGTCTCCAAATGAAGGAGAATCTTCTCAGTCACATGATAATCATTTCCTGGGTGACAAATGATCACTGTACCTCTGTCGGTGAACACTTTGTATGGAACTGTTGCGACTGGGCAGCGTGCTCCTGAAATCGATGTCACCTTTGAATCTGTCTGTGCTTCAATCGAGAATCTGAATTTCAAGAGAGTCAAAGTAAGGAAAAGAAATCCACCCGGTAAGATCCCCCCACCCCCACATACTTGAGCCCAGAACCATTAGGACGGAGCTTCATGCGCTGCCTCCCTACAACCACCAGGTGGCCCGCAGCCTGCTCGCCCAGCATCCAGGTGAGGACCAGAGAGAGCCTCCTGTCCTGAGGAGGTGGCTGACACACCAGTATTGGGGGCCAAGAGAAGCCCAGTCCACCTGAGGCCACAGCTCGGTCCAGGGCCCAGATGGCTGAGGAGGGGACCTGGTTGTGGCGTCTCTCAGATGTTTTCCTCGGTAGTGAGTTGAGAACCTTTCATTTGCTCCAAGGTTACCTCAGACTTCATCCTTTTCTTTTTTGCTTCATGTATGAGAGGTGACCCACATTTCCAGTGCCCAGCCTTAACTTTTGAGAATTCCAGACAAGTCAGCAGTGGGCCCAGTACCCAGCACCAGCAGCCACTAGCTGATTCTATGGCATCTTTCTCCTTCCCCCACCAAGGGTGTTCATTGTTCTCCAAGGCTGAACCTTGTGGAAGCTGTTGAGAAAGGAGCCAGGGTGTCCCTCTGCCAGCAGCGTCACAGACTTCTTTTCATTTCCTTATTTCTTGCTCCCCAATTTCAGAATGGATTACCCTTGTCTCTCTTCCAGCTCTCAAGGAGCCAACTTCTCAAAAAGAGTTGAACACATCCTTTTAGAGTCCTTCTCATTTTTAAAACACAGGAGGAAGGTGACAGACACAGTCTCAGGAAGCTGAGGCACCGGGACTGCTGCTCCGTTGCAAACGGCACTCAGGTGACTCCAATAGTTTTTGCCAGGCGGCTCTGTGACAGGATGGAAACGATCCCATCTAATCCAAACAGTGTTCTAGTGTGCCCAGAAATTTGTCATCACGAAATTGCCAGACTAGAGTTTGGCACCTCCAGATCTGCCGCGGTCTGCCCAATTGACACAATGAAACCAACAGGGATACGGGGATATACCCTTACCCTTATGTCAGTGGCGCTGTCTTCTTCTCCAACATCGGTCACCGCCCATCCACCAGCATGACTAACTACTATACCAAACTGAACCCCCATTTTCAGGTTTCACAGTCATTAATATAAATAATTATTGTGCACTTCCTTCTGCTTGCTTTGGGTTTGGTTTGCTCTCACTTTTCTTTCTTTTCTTCAGATTGAGTAATCTCGATTGGTCAATCTTTAACTTTGTTGAATCTTTCTTCTATTAATATCTGCTGTTGAGTTCCTCTTGTGAATATTTCATTTCAGTTCTATCTTTTTACTCCATAATTTCTATTTTTCTAATTTTTAACTCCTTATTGATATCCTCTATTTGGTGAAACAGTG
>NW_006434181.1:0-5389 GCF_000325575.1 Pteropus alecto | reverse complement strand
CACCAGTCATACTGGACTAGGGCTCACCTAATGAACTCATTTTAAATTAATCAACACTTTCAAGGCCCTATCTCTAAATAGAGTCATATTCTGAGGTACTGAGGGTTAAGATCTCAACATAAACATTTTGAGAGAAGTAATAGTCTTTTCAACAATATATACACATATATATTGTTGGGACAATTAGATATCCACATGCAAAATAATGAAGTTAGACCCCCCACCTCACACCATATACAAAAAAATTAATGAAAAATCGATGTAGAGCTAAAACTATAAAACTTAGAAGAAAATGGGTATATATCTTCTTAAACTTAGATTATGCACTAATTTCTTATGACAACTAAAGCATATGAACAAAAGAAAAATAGATAAAATGGATTTCTTCAAAATTAAAAACTGTTGTCTTTCGAAGGTCACCATCAAGAAAGTGAAAGGACAATCTCAGAATGGGAGAAAATATTTACAAATCACATATTTGTTAAGGGACTTGTATCCAGAATATGTTTTTTAAAACTCTTGCAATTCGACAATAAAAAGACAAACAATTTAAAAATGGACAAAGAAGAATAGACATTCTTCAAATAAAATGGCCAAAAAGCCTAACAAGAAAATTCTCAACATCATTAAGGATGTTTAACATTATCAGCCATCAGAGAAATAGACATCAAAACCTCTGTGGCATACCACTTTGCACCTACTAAAATGATTATAATAACAAAATAAACAGACAATAACAAATATTAGTGAGGATGTGGAGGAACTGAAATTATTGTACATTGTTGGCAGGAATGTAAAATGGTACAGCTGCTTTGGAACACAGTTTGGCAGTTCCTCAAATGTTGACCTTAGAGATACCATGTGACCTAGCAATGCTATACTTATGTATATATATCCAAGAGAATTGAAACAAATATTCACACAAAAATCTATACATGAATATTCATAGTAGTCAAAAAGTAGAAGCAACCCAATGTCCATTAACTGATGAAAAGGTAAATAAAATGCTCCATTAAATATTTTCTACAATGGAATATTATTCAGCTGAAAAAAAGGAAGGAAATTCTGACACATGCTACACCATGGGTGAACCTTATAAAGAAAACATTATGCTAAGTGAAACAAGCCAGTCACAAAAGACCAAATATTATATCATTCCATTTATATGAAATATCCAGAAAAATGCAAATCCATAGAAACAGAATTAATGATTGCTAGTAGCTGAAAGTTAGAGGAATGGGATTGACAGCTAAGGGGTAACAGGTTTCTGTTTGGGGTGATGAAAATGTTCTGAAATTAGTCATCATATTTCTACAAATATGTGAATATACTGAAGGCCTCTGGATTGTATATCTTTTTTTTTTCTTTTGACCTACATTGTTTCCCACTATTTTTGTCATGAGAAGTAGCAGACCCCAGACCCCCTAGGCACCTTCATCTTCTTGGCATGGAGTTTCTCCTTCAGGTGCTCACCAAGAATCTCCCGATGAGTCATTTTCTGCTCTTAAGCAAGCTTGTAGAGCATGTAACTACATACAGGTTTATGAGGCTGGGTCATGCCCAGAGAGCTGCCACCTTGGCTGAGCACCCTGGCGAGACCCTGGCACCAAGCAAAGGAGTAGATATGAACTGTACACTTTAAATGGGTGAATTTTATGTATTTGAATTCATAAATCTCAGAAAACAATACATACATACAACTGTACCTCCGTAAGTGCAAATAGGTTCTGAAATGATTCTTTCAAGAGTTAAGTGAACCCTAGGAAAGCTGTCACGGCAACCTAGGGGTCTTCTTTGACTTCCTAACTCTCAGCTGTACTCTTGATAGCTGAGGTTGCCATTACATGAACTGAACAAGTGAGGAGTCACAGTGAGTGTTTTATAAAAATAATGTTGAGTACCACGTATAGCCTGGTGACCTGGATCTGATGCGGTGGCAGTGCATGCTTTTCTGAATCTCAGTGTTGAGGACTATAGACAGCCACCACGAGTTTGGGCAAAACCTGTCATGAAAGCCTATCAAATGGAAAATTATGTTTATTTGTGGCTTTTTAGGGGAGGCTTCAGGGGAATCCTCTTGGAAGGGAAACAATGAGACAGAGGGCACTGCGGTAGCCGCTGCCGCACAGAGACCTACTGGGCTGCCGGGCTGGAAATCCCGGCTCTGCCCGCTTCCACAGCCTCCGCCCCTAGGACCCTCTGGAGGACATGCATTCCTCTGAGAAATCTTGAAGAGCAGATTTTGGGTTAATATCCGACTGGGACATACAGAGACATTTCCAGTCATGAATTCAGACTAGCATATAGCACTCAGGCTTGCCCAGGAGACAGCTGAAATAGTTGCTAAATATGACAGGATGAGAAGGCACAAAGATTGAACCATGGGAAGATGCTGATTACTTGGTTTAACAAAGTCACAGATAGATTTGGTTTTTTACAAATTTACTGCTGATGGCTTTTATCCTTTGTCACTGTAGACTAGAGTTTTGTGTGCTGTTGAACAAAGTCACATGGCATAGGCATTTAGATATTGCTCCTTGTCATACCTTGATTAAAAGGGTATTTCTGCTATGTTACTTAGTTCTTTGCAATTTTTGATTGGTTCTCCAATGAAATTGGGTTTTAAGTGTCAACGTCAATACAATGGAATGGCATAAACTAACTTTGTAGCCTTCTCTGATGATTTCATGTCTAATTACAATTTTAATAAATTAAATGACTTGTTATGATATGTGAAGAGGAATGTCAGTAATTAACAAATGCAGTACAGGACTAACTTGGTTTTATAACAGATTTCACAATAAATGTGAAAACTATTGCCAAACCAGCTTGGCTTGATGCTGGAACAGGAATATCTTTTTTTTTAGTACTCAGAAATTAGGAGTTCTCCTGGGTCTGTATGCTTGCGATGGAGTTACATCTGGAGAATGGAGAAACCCAGCTTATTTAAGAAGTTAGAGAACTTTCAACATTTTTATCAAAAATAGTCACTGCTGGTCTGCTCAACAAAGAATTCTTGGTATTTGGAACATGATAGATAATACTTTTAGGTTACAAGATATTATAGAAGAATTAGAAGGAAATTGTACCAAAAATAAAGATAAAATTAATAAAAAATAAATTAAAAAATAAAATGTTTTTTTAAGCATCTGAAATTCAACTTTGTGAGGGCTCTTGGCCTTTAGAGAGGTGTTCCAACATAATCAAAACATCCATAAGACACAGAAGACTATTAACTCTCTGTGAGGCCAAGGTGGTTAGAGAAGTGCTTGAAGTCCCTTCCAGAATTATGAGCATTTATTCTCACATGAAAAATCCAAGAAACAGCCCCATCTGACCTTGACAGGATCCTAGAAGAAACTCTGCTACCACATTCAGATCCTATCTAATGAGTAAATAAATAAACCTAGTGGTTCCAAAGTTTGGAAATTGACACATTTCATGATCACTGTATTTGCTTCAAATTATTTGAAGGAGGTAGAAGATACTCCAGGCTGCATGTGTTTCTGTCCTTTTCCTAGAGGCTAAGGACAGTAAATGAGACAGCTGGTGGTACTCTCAGTTCTGGGGTTCTGCTAAGCATTTTTTATTTAGAGGTCTTAGAGATGGTTTTAAAAAATGAAATAGTCTGTCCTCCCCCTGCAACCCAACCCCACAAGAGGGCCGCAGTAATTCTGTATCTTGAGACAGTTATTTTAAAACTGCAGTAAAGTGTCCCTGAAGTATATAGCTTCCATTTTTTCATACCACTTGATGTGTAAATAACCTGAGGAATGTTCTTTAACCTAAGTTACAAAGTTCTTTGTAAAATGGGGTTAATAGTACTACTTTCTTCATAGTGTCAGAGTGAGGACTGAATTAGTGCATGTCAAACAGGACTGCTTCACTGCCACCTGCAGGTGGCACCATCCTCACAGTCGAATGGGCTGGGTGCAGATCCACTCTCACTTTTGGCCACGCCTCCATCTGTGCACCGGCTGGTCTGGGAATGCACTGGGCATTAGGGAGTGCACTTGGGTGGAATGCTCCTTGTGTTTCACTTCCACATCCCACACCTAGCCACAGCGGACCTCGTGGATCCACCTATCCACTTAAGGGGCCAGCAGTGCCGCCATGATGCCAAAAGTACCGGCCAGGCCAAAAGTCAAAATCAAGTCCTTCATAAGGATTGTAAATATCTCTTCATCAGGGCTTGTATACTGGGTGCGAAACATGATCTGTCACATACCCATTTCCCGAATTATCTGGACCAGATCTAAGTACGTGGTCTATCTGCTCATTGTCTCTGGCAGCTACCTGGATTGGCCCACACTGTCCATGAAGCGGACATGAGCCAGTAATCAAGGAGTGATTGATTGTGTGCCCCGCGCCATCTAAGCCACATTCTGGAGGCTCTGCCTCCAGAGAGTCGGAGAGTCGGTATCACCGTTACGGAGGCCAGCTAAGCCATCTCTTCTAGAGATAAGTAAGTCCCTTCGACCCAATCATACCACAGCCGAAGCAGCCACCCTGGAACCATTTCCCCAGCTCTCTACTGTACCTCTTACGTCAGATCCTGGAGCTACGCAGGAGTGTGTTGGATCAAGGTGGTTTACTTTTTAATCTTGGGGGCACTGTCAGCTTGCCCACTCTCCCAGGGCTAACGGCTGTTCCACTTCAACCTGCTGCCGTATCAACGGCCGTGCCTGCCACGGTACCACCAGTGGGCTCCCAGACTGGGATGATGGCAGCGACCCATTGGGGTCTTGTAGCATATGTTCCACTGCCACCAGCCGCTTTTCCAGCACTTCTTCCTGGTGTCATTGATGCTGCACCCCTTGAGCCTGATCCTGAACCTCCAGGCTGACCTGCCACAGCACCACCAGGAACATCCAGGTCACCCAACCCACTGCCTCCCAGTGAGCATTCGGGACATTAAGCTCCAACATCTCCAGAGCTTTCCAGACATGGCTTCACTCCATCCCCAATCCTCCGCAGGCATCCACGTAGCCAGATACGCAGCCATGGGATACCACTTGGAGGCAGGGGGCCACATGTCTGCCACCCGAGACTCCTCTAAATGAGAACTGTCCTGAGCGCTAGGGCCATACACATCTCATCCAGTCAACTATGCCAAGTCTCAGCAGTAAGCTCATCCCGCAGACTACGCCAAGTGTCAGGGCCAAGCTGATTGAGGAGGGAAGGTTAGATGGTAAAACGCCCATTTGGAAGAATGCACAAAAGGCAAACACGAAAATGAAATAGCAGGCACCAACTTTATCGTGCAAAGCACAGTTCTGTTGGGGGAAGTGCAGTTCTATTGGGAGAAGCGCAGTCTATTGCGGGGGATGTGGTATTGCACACACTTCTGCTCTCTTTTCTTTTGCTCCCCTTCTTGTGCTCCCCTTCT
>NW_006434180.1:0-494 GCF_000325575.1 Pteropus alecto | reverse complement strand
TTGCCCACATAAATATGGGTTTACTTCTAGACTCTCAGTTTTGTTCCACTGGTCCCTGTGTTTGTTTTGCCGCCAATACCATGCCATTTTGATTATTGTCACTTTGTAGTATAATATGAAGTCAGGCAGAATGATGCCTTCAAACTTGTTCTTTTTTCTCAGGATGGCTTTGGTGATTTGGGGTCTTTTGTGTTTCCATACAAATCTGATGATTTTTTGTCTTATTTCTTTAAAAAATGCCGATGAGATTTTGATGAGGATTGCATTAAATCTGTATAATGCTTTAGGTAATAAGTTCATTTTAACTATGTTGATTCCTCCAATTCAAGAACATGTAGTATCTTTCCATTTCTTTGTATCTTGTTTGATTTCTTTTAATAGAGAGTTATAGTTTTCATTATATAGGTCCTTCACATGTTTCATTTGATGTATTCCTAGGTATTTTATTATTTTTTTGTAACAATTGCAAAAGGAATTATTTTTTCCACTTCTTT
>NW_006434179.1:0-2169 GCF_000325575.1 Pteropus alecto | reverse complement strand
GGCCCCTGCCCGGCACAGTGCCACTGTGTCCTGGTGCCGCCATGTCACGGCGTAGGCTTCTCCCTCGACCGCACAGCCATTTGTGGGGCGAGTGAGGACTGTGCAGGACTTGTATGCCCCACATTCAGCGGTGGGAGAAATGTCCGTCCATGTGTGTATTGTCTTTTCGCTCATGTGTTTGCTGTTTGTTCTGGAAACCAAGTGTCAGACCCCGAGGAGGCGCCAACCTCCTCTCTCGTCGTTTCCTCCCCCCTTTCTCAGGCTGAGAGAACAGGAGCGGGATCCGCTGGACCTTCTGCTCAGGGCTGACACCCCCTGTCCAAGCCCCCAGCACCCTGGAAGCTGGAGGCTCAGTTATTTGGGGTCTGTGGGGCCCTCAGTCTCTGCTGAAGCTGAGCTCCCTGGACCTGGTGCTCGGGGAGGCGGGTGTCCCCACTACTCCTAGGTATCAGTCAGGGTTCTCCAGAGACAAAGAACTGAGAGAGAGAGAGAGAGAGAGAGAGAGAGAGAGAAAGAGAGAGAGAGAGAGAGAGAGGGGGGGAGAAGAGAGAGAAAGAGAGAGAGAGAGAGAGAGAGGGGAGGAGATGTGTTGCAGGCGTTGGCTCATGTGACAGCGGAGGCCGGGGACTACCACGGTCTGCCATCTGCAGGCTGGAGAACTGGGGGAGCCGGGGCGTAATGCAGCCCAAACCCAAAGGCCCGGGAATCGGGCGCCAGTGGCGTTAGTCCCAGTCGGAGCCTGAAAGCCCAAGGACCAGGAAGGTCAGTGTCACAGGGCAGCAGAGGTGACTGTCCCAGCTCGAGCAGAGGGAGCAGATTTGCCCTTCCTCTGCCTATTTGTTCTACCCGGGCCCTCAACAGACTGGGCAATGACCCCCCTTTTTCTGAGTCTCCCAACACAAATGCTAACTCTTCCAAAAACACCCTCACAAACACACCAGGAAATAATGTTTTCCCAGCCATCCGGGCATCCGTCAACCCGGTTGGGCTGGCGCGTTCAACGGCCACCAAGGCTTTGCCACCCGCCCTGCAGAACCCAGGGGCTCAGCCTCTCTTTTTGTCCCCCTTCCCCCGAGCTCCCGCCCGCACCTGTCCCTGCCCGCCTACAAGACAGCTCAGCTGTCCTCTCCCACGCGCAAGGCCCCCCAGGCAAGATTCCGTCTCAGAGGAGTTTCGTTTGGCCTCAGCAGTGTTTTGCCCACCCCCCCCGCCGCCCCCACCAAATTGAGCCATTTTTTCAAAGCCAAGATTTTCGTAGAAAAATGCAGGCTGCTGGTTTGTCTTTAGCGGTAGGGCAATCTGGCCGTTCCGGGGTTGTATAGAAAGGATTAGGTGGAGCTGAAGAGCGAGCTCTATTTGTGAGGCCTGAGCTTCCAGCAGCCGAAGGACCCGCCTCCTGCCCCCGCCCCACCCCCCAGGCCCACGCATGTGTATCAGCTCTGAAGCTGGCAGGTGTTCATTTTCAAAAATCAGATGACAGCGTGTCACCCCAAGGTGGCCCTGGGATCAGGCAGTGAGTCACCATTCACAGGGCTCTGTACCTGCGTTTTGTTTTAGGATCACCAACCCTGTAAGGAAGACAATCTCACCATTTTATGGATCAAAAAAACTGTCCAGTGAAGGAGACAGACATGATTGCAATAGCCACACAAATAAATATAAGTGGGATAAATTCTCCCTGGATTTACTACGATGGTATAAGGCAAAGGAAATGGGCCCGGTCTGGGGGATCAGGGAACGTTTCTTTAAAAAGGTGACATCTGAGCTGAGATCTGAATAATAAGTAAGTATTAAATGGGAGGAGAGAAATATTTTTGGTGACTCTGCATCTCAGATGCACAGTTTCAACCCGTCGGGGACCCACAGAAGGATCGTGACCGAATACTGTGCCCATCCAGTTAAATCAGTGGGAAAAGCTTCATCGATAACCTATGGAGTTGGAACAAAAAATAAGTCCTAGCTCATATACTCGCTGACACTAGTCATTAGCAGTTATCGGGTAAACATAGTAGATGCTCAATAATTGTGACCAGGTTCGGGGATCGTCGGCGTCCCCATCTTCCTCACCACCTCTGCCTCCTCCAGACGGCTGGGTGGCCTACATCTAATTTCGGACGAAGGGAAGAACCCCGGCTCCGCTGAGGGCTCGCTGTGCGCCGTGCACCATGC
>NW_006434178.1:0-283 GCF_000325575.1 Pteropus alecto | reverse complement strand
TTTTGAGGATTAAAATCACTGTTCTTTTTAAGAAGGTAGAAAAAGAGAAAATTAAACCCAGCATATCACATGAAGAAAGGAAGTTAAAAATACGGTTGGCCCTGAACGGCATGGAGTTTAGAGGTGCCCGAGAGGCAGGCTGGGGAGCCTTTTTGGGGGAAGACAGTAAAATTTACATGCGGTCGTTAGCTTAACAGGATTCGTACATACTCAGGAGTCATGAGGCTTCGTTTGTCTGGATGACTTTATTTTTTTTGCTGTTTTACTTAATTTTTTTTTTTTT
>NW_006434177.1:0-541 GCF_000325575.1 Pteropus alecto | reverse complement strand
ACAGAGGCTGCGTTAGCAGCAGCTGCAGATGCCTCGTAAAGGGGCCGTATCTGGAGACTTTTGGAGTGATGGACCTGCTCGCTCTGAGTACCAGTGCCCATTCAGCTGTGCAGGGACTTACAGGGGGACACTGAATTGTTGGACTAAGGGGCGAGGCAAGACTCGCTCTGTACAGAAGTACCGGTGGTATCCAGTGTTCCTCTGTTGAGCCCTCCACCCTCCTCATGAGCAGACTCGGCACCACAATAGCAGAGACATCATCAAACTGGATAATAAAGGTCGCTCAGCCCAGATGATCCCCTGAAACCCCACCTCCCCCAAGTCAGGGCCCCATCCAAAACACATCCAGGCGTATCCTCAGTGAATCAAATGCTTTTTGTTGAGCAGCACCTAGATTCACACTGGTGGCAGCTGGCTTCAGTTTGTGGTGTGGCCTTTTGAGGCAACTATAAGCACAGCATCTGTGAATTGCTGGCCTTCAGCTGAACTCTTCTCAGGACTGTGCTACTGGACACCTACTCCACAAATCCACACTAATGAG
>NW_006434176.1:0-562 GCF_000325575.1 Pteropus alecto | reverse complement strand
CTATCCATTTGTACTTCTTAATCCTTTTGCCCTTTCCACTGTCCCCTCAAGCCCCCTCCCATCTAGTATTCTTCAAAATATTCTCTGTATCTATGAGTTTGTCTCCATTTTTGTTATTGTTGTTGTTGTTGTTTTGTTTGTATTCCACATGTACTTGAAATCATGCGCTATTTGTCTTTCTCTATCTGACTTAGTTCATTCAGCGCAATACCCTCTAGGTCCATCAAGGCAATATCTTTATCCATCCCCTTTCTTTTAGTCTGTGTGTCTTTAACTCTGAAGTGAGTCTTTTGTAGGCAGCATATGTAGGAGTCTTGTTTTCTTATCCATTCAGCCACCCTATCTTTTGGTTGGAGCACTCTTAATTCTTTTCCATTTAAGGTATTTATTGATAGAAATGTAGTCGTTGCCATTATTTATTCCTGTTTTTGATACATTTTTTCTTCTTAAAGAAGTCCCTCCAACATTTCCTGTAATACTGACTTGGCGGTGATAAATTCTTTTAGCTTATTTCTGTCTGGAAAGCTTTTAGCTTATTTTTATCTGTCCTTCAACTCTAAAT
>NW_006434175.1:0-993 GCF_000325575.1 Pteropus alecto | reverse complement strand
TGTACCAATTTGCAGTCCCATCAGCAGAGTATGAGAGTTCTTTTTTCTCCACATCTTCTCAAACATTTGTTATTACTTGTCCTGTTGATTATAGCTATTCTAACAGGTGTGAGATGGTATCTCATTGTGGTTTTGATTTGCATTTCCCTAATAGCTAAGTTGAGCATCTTTTCATATATTTTTTGGCCATTTGTATGTCTTCTTGGGAGAAATGTCTGTTCAAGCCCTCTGCTCAGTTTTTAATTGGATTTTTTTTTATTGTTATTCAGTTGTATGAGTTCTTTGTATATTTTTTAATCTATATTAGGCCCTTATTGGAGGCATTGCTTGCAAATATATTTTCCCATTCGCATGGTTCTCTCTTTACCTTGTTGACAGTTTCTCTTGCTGACCAGAAGATTTTTAGTTTGATGTAGTCTCATTCATTTATTTTTGCTTCTCTTCCCTTGCTTGTGAGGTCAAAGGTCATAAAATCTTCTTTAACTCCAAGGTCCTTGAGTTTAGTTCCTATGTTTTCTTCTACGCATTTTATTGTTTCAGATCTTACATTCAGATCCTTAATCCATTTTGAGTTACCTTTGCTGTGCGGCGATAGACAGCAGTCTAGTTTCATTCTTTTGCAGGTGGCTTTCCAGTTTTCCTAGCACCATTTATTGAAGAGGCTTTCCTTTCTCCACAGTATGTTTTTGGCTTTTTTGTCAAAAATTATTTGCCCATGTAAATATGAGTTTACTTCTGGACTCTCAATTCTGTTCCACTGGTCCATGTGTCTGTTTTACTGCCAATACCATGCTGTTTTGGTATCGCTTTGTAGTATAATTTGAAGTTGGGCAGAAAATGCTCCAGGCTTGGTCTTTGTTCTCAGGATGGCTTTTGCATTTCGGGGTCTTTTGTGCTTCCATACGAATCTGATGATTTTTTTGTTCTATTTTTTTGAAAAATGCCGATGAGATTTTGTTGGGAATTGCACTAAATCTGTATAATGCTTTAGGT
>NW_006434174.1:0-966 GCF_000325575.1 Pteropus alecto | reverse complement strand
ACAAAAATTGAGGGAATTTTCCACTATGAGGCCTGTGGTACAGGAAATAATGAAAGAGGTTAGCTCACCTAAAACAAAATGATGAAAAAAAATACATTATTAGGAGTAAGGTGACTAATAAGCAAATAGAAGGAGAAGAGTGCAACGCTTACTAAGAACAGGGATTATAAGCTTAAATCATAAGAAGAGAATTACTATAGCAAGATAGTAATGAACATTCAGCAAACATAGAGACAAATTGAGATAACAATGACTGAAAAGGGGGGTATTCAAAGATCCAAATTCCCAAAAAGGAATGGAAATAAGGCACACACAGAAGAAAATGCGTGACTGTATATATATATAACAACCTCTTTCATATTCATAATAGTAGCTACACACAGAAGACTCAGAACTGAAGTATATAACATAAAACAAGAAGAACCAGAGGCAAAACCCACAAAAACCAACCAAAATAAAGAAAACAGAAACACAAGGACAAGGAAGTATGGAAACACTGAATTACCAGAAAGCAAAAGATGAACACCAAGCTACCAGAAAGCAAAAGATAAAATGGCTATAAGAAGACCTCATATTTCAATAATCAACCTAAATGTAAATGGACTGAGCTCACCAATAAAAAGGCATAGAGTTGCAGATTGGATCAAAAAACAAAACCCAAACATATGGTGCCTCCAGGAGACACATCTCAGCTCTAAAGACCAATATAGACTCAAATTGAAAATGTAGAAAGTGATATTTCAAGCAAATGGTATTCAGAGAAAAGCGGGGGGAGTGGTACTAATAACAGAAGAAATAGATTTCAAACTAAAAAAGGTAAAGAAAGATACTGAGGGACACATCATAAAAATAAAAGAAATCATGCACCAAGAAGACATAACACTTATTAATATCTATACTCCCAAATAGGGAGCCATGAAATATATAAAGTAATTACTACCAGAACTAAAGGGAGAAACAAACCAA
>NW_006434173.1:0-523 GCF_000325575.1 Pteropus alecto | reverse complement strand
ACCAAGAAGACATAACATTTATTAATATCTATACTATTGTAGTAGGGGACTTAAATACCTCACTGTCGGATATGGACAAATCATCCAAACAAAATTAATAAAGAAATAACAACTTTAAATGACATATTAGACAAACTGGACATAATTGACATTGACAGAGCCTTCTGTTCCAAAACAGCTGCTTATACAAAGGCACAAGGATGATTTCAACATATATAAATCGATTAATGTGATACATCACATAAATTAAAAAATAAGAATCATATGATCATATCAATAGATGCAGAAAAAGCCTTTGACAAGATACAGCATCTATTTATGGTCAAAATAACAAAATCGATATAGAAGAAAAGTAACTTAACATAATAAAGGCCATATAAAAACTTAATGGTAAAAAACTAAAAACCTTCCCTCTAAGATCAGGAACAAGGCAAGGCTGTCCATTATCGCCACTGCTATTCATATAACATTGGAAGTCCTGGAGAGTACAATCAGATAAGAGAAAGATATAAAAAGTATCCAA
>NW_006434172.1:0-443 GCF_000325575.1 Pteropus alecto | reverse complement strand
GATAATGATAGTGCAACATATTAAAACTTTTGGGATGTGGTAAAAGTGGTCATAACAGGAAAATTCATATCATTACAGGCCTATCTCCAAAAACAAGAAAGAGCCCAAATGAACAACTTAATGTTTCATCTTAAATAACTAGAAAAGGAAGGACAAATGAAGTGAAAAGTCAGCACAAGGAAAGAAATAATCAAAATTAGAGCAGAAATAAATGAAATTGCGGATGACATGATTCTCTATATAGAAAACCCTAAACGACTCCACAAGAACACTACTAGAAACAATAAGCAAACACAGTAAAGTCTCTGGATACAAAATCAACATTCAAAAATCCATAGTGTTCCTACACTCTAATAATGAAGCGTCAGAAAAAGAGGTGGAAAAAATAACTCCGTTTACAATTGCAATGAAATGAATAAAATACCTAGGAATAAACTTAATGA
>NW_006434171.1:0-334 GCF_000325575.1 Pteropus alecto | reverse complement strand
GGAATAAACAAAGTGAATAAAGAAGAGGATTACATACCCCATCTAGAGGACAGGAAAGCCAATCAGAACACTCAATCAGAATTGCAAGAAAAAAGATACCAAGACTATAAAAATAATTTAAGGAGGATATGGGACACTATTAAGGCTCCAAATATTCGTCTGATTGATGTAATGAAGAAAATCAAGATGTCGAACAGCTCTTTGAAGAAATAATGATGGAAAACTTCCCTAACCTGGTGAAGGAAATGGACATAAAACCCCAAGAAACTCAGAGAATTCCAAAAATAAGGAATCTAAATGGGTCCACACCAAGACACATCATAATTAAAATGCC
>NW_006434170.1:0-702 GCF_000325575.1 Pteropus alecto | reverse complement strand
GCACTTGGTAGGACTTCCAATGTTATATTGAATAATAGTGATGATGGTGGACAGCCTTGCCTTGTCCCTGATCTTAGAGGGAAAGTTTTTAGTTTTTCACCATTAAGTATAATGTTGGCTGACGGTCTCTTAAATATGGCCTTTATTGTGTTAAGGTATTTTCTTCTATACCACTTTTGTTAAGTGTTTTGATCATAAATGGATGCTGTATCTTGTCAAAGGATTTTTCTGCATTTATTGATATGATCATATGATTCTTATTTGTTTATTCGTTTATGTGGTGTCTCACATTCATCGATTTGCACATGTCGAACCATCCCTGTGCCACTGGGATGAAGCCCACTTGATCGTGGTGTATAATCTTTTTAATATGTTAGTGTATTCGGTTCGCTACAATTGTATTCAGGATTTTTGCATGTGTCCATGAGAGATATTGTCCTGCAGTTTTCTTTGTTTGTGTTTTCTTTACCAGGTTTTGGTATCAGAGTAATATTGGCCTCATAAAATGAGCCGGGAAGTATTGCCTCCTCTTCGATTTTTTGGAAGAGTTTGAGGAGAATAGGTATCAAATCTTCTTTGAATGTTAGGTTGAATTCTCTGGTAAAGCCATCTGGTCCTGGACATTTACTTTTTGATAGATTTTTGATGGTCATTTCAATTTCCATACTGCTGATAGGTCTTTTTAGATTTTCCAGTTCTTCT
>NW_006434169.1:0-645 GCF_000325575.1 Pteropus alecto | reverse complement strand
CATGTATTTGTGATTCTTCCCACTTTCTTTTCACATGTGATCTCCAGCTTCAAAGAATTATGATCAGAGAATATGGTTGGTATGATTTTAACACTCTTATATATGTTCAGGCTATCTCTGTGTCCCAATGTGGTCAATCCTTGAGAATGTTCCATGTGCACTAGAGAAGAATGTATAAGCAGCTGTTTTCAGATGAAAGGCTCTGTAAATGTCGATTATGTCCAGTTGGTCTAATGTGTCATTTAAAGATGTTATTTCCTTATGGATTTTCTGTTTGGATGATCTGTCTATATCCAACAGAGGGGTATTTAATTTCTCTACTATGATACTGGCTTGTAAGGTTTGTGCTGAGAAGTTTGATGATAATCTAATGAGTTTTCCTTTGTAGGTACCATCTTCTTTTCCTGGGCCGCCCTAAGAATTCTTTCTTTGTCATTGATTTTGGTTATTTTAATATGACATGTCTTGGAGAAGGCCTTTTTGGGATGAGATAATTGGGTGTTCTGTTGACTTCTTGAGTTCCAACCTCCAGTTCATTCCTTAGATTTGGGAAATTCTCATCAACTATTTATCTGAAGATGCTTTCTAATCCCTGCTCTTTTTCTTCCCCTTTGAAAATGCCCATTATTCTTATGTTTCCTTTCC
>NW_006434168.1:0-953 GCF_000325575.1 Pteropus alecto | reverse complement strand
GCTAAGGGCTACTATCACATTCGGAGATAGTACACTTCAGACGTTCATTTCTGCCCCGTCAACTATCTTAATTACCTGTCCTCTATCTGAAGAGTACCTCCTCTATGAGAAGGAAGAAAATGTAGACTCATCCATGGGGCCTTTATTAGACAGACTCTTGATAGAATATCCAGGGGTATGGGCTGAAAACAATGCCCCAGGGTTGGCTAGGCAAAAGCCACGGTAGTAGTGAGTTTAACTGCTACCATGACCCCTGTCTGGGTTAAGCAATACCCGATTGCCCAAGATGCCAAAATCGGCATAAGGAAACATATCCAGTGGCTGCGGGAGGCAGGGATTCTCGTGACATGCCAATCGCCATGGAACACTCCCTTGCTCCCAGTCCAGAAGCTTGGTACTCAGGATTACCAGCCAGTACAAGACTTAAGAAAAGTGAACAAGAGGGTTGAAACCAACCACCCAACTGTATCCAACCCATACACTCTCTTAAGCTTGCTACCTCCTGAGAGAACTGTTTATACCGTATTAGATTTAAAAGATGCTTTTTTCAGCATTCCCCTAGCCCCTAGCAGCCAGCCTATTTTTGCCTTTGAGTGGACAGACCCAGAGGGGATATTCTCTGGCCAACTAACCTGGACGCATTTACTGCAAGGATTCAAAAATTCTCCTACCCTATTCGATGAGGCCCTAAGTGCAGATCTCTGTCCCTTTCGTCAATATAATCTTGACTGTACATTACTCCAGTATGTTGATGATTTACTATTAGCAGCTGAAACCGAGGAGGTCTGTCTCGTGGCAAGCAGGAACTTACTTGGCACCCTAGAGGCATACGGGTCCCCGGTCTCGGCTAAGAAAGCCCAGCTGTGCACCCAGTTGGTGGCCTACTTTGGGTATACCCTCGAAGGAGGAAAACGGACTCTCTCTCCCGGCAGAGGATTGAAGCCATTCTTCAG
>NW_006434167.1:0-491 GCF_000325575.1 Pteropus alecto | reverse complement strand
AAAGAACTAAGAATTGATCTACCATATGATCCAGCGATTTCTCTAATACCCTTATTTACCCCAAAGACTTGAAAACACATATCCAAAGATATATTTGCACAACGATGTTCATAGCAGCGTTATTCACAGTGGCCAGGACATGGAAGCAACTAAAGTGCCTTACGATAGATGATTGGCTAAAGAAGCTGTGGTACATATATACGGTGTAATATTACTCAGCCATAAGAAGAGATGAAATCCTGTCATTTGCGACAACATGGATAGACCTCGAGATAATCATGCTAAGAGAAATAAGCCAGAAAGAAAAAGTTGAAAATCACATGATATCACTTATACATGGGATATAAACCTAAAAGCAACAAATGAACAAGACAAACAAACAGAGACTCATGGACATGTACTATAGACTAGTGGTTACCAGAGCACAGGGGAGAGGGAGTAGGTAGACGGGGTAATGGGAGTCAAATATGTAGTGACAGAAAGAAATCTAA
>NW_006434166.1:0-1285 GCF_000325575.1 Pteropus alecto | reverse complement strand
CACAGTACTGAAAAACAGAAGTCCCTATAATCCAAGGAAGGAGGCAGAATATAAGGAAGTGAAAAATCATACACAATGTTAGATGGTACATTTGCTTTGATTAAAAAAAAAAGTAGATATATAAGAGTGTAGATGTGCATGTTATTTTTAATGGAATTGAGAAAGACTTGAAAATAAGGTGCTATTTGAATAGAGACCTTAAGGGAGACACTGAAAGACAGGATGATTTTTGGGAAGTGTGTAGCCTGTGTGGGAAAGAGCCAATACAAAGGTCCTGATGTTAGGTCTTGATTACTTGTCTCAAGTAATCAAGACTCAAAAGGAAGCCGTGTGGTGAGGGGAATGAGCAAGAGGGAGATGATAGGGATGCTGTCAGAGAATGTGGAGGAATGAGCTGGCCTGTCTGCTATAGATGAAACTTCAAGACACAGGGACTCGCTCAATCACATGCTGTCCTTAACTTTATTTCTTTGCAAGGAATCTTGTGAGAAGTGATGCCTTCTTTATTTCCACCTGTTGATTGACATTCTGTATCTATATTTTAAAGAACACATATCAGAGTATATAAGCTAGGTACCCCTGCCCCGAGAGTGGAGAAATGCTCATGTACTTCAAACCACACACACTCACACTCACAGACACACATACTATGTCCTCCTGGGGTCATGTTAATACCAGCTTCTACTCACTCCCAGACACAATATGAGGAAAGAAATAACACAGGGCAACATAATATCAGATTATTTTGTCCCTATAGGTTATAGAAATAGTTCCAAAGTCCTCTTGATAAGCCCACAATTTGACATGTAAAACTGGGGCTCCATTTTCGTATATCTATTTTCTTCCCTGTATATTAAAAATCAGTTCAATAAACAGAGATAAAAAGATGAAAGATAGACAGACATACAGAGACAGTGACAGAGACAGAGACAGATCTAATCAGTTCAGATGGTCTCTGAGAAATTATAATGAGGAGAAAGCATCCTTGGTTTTGGTAACATGCCAACCACAGTTCTTTTGCCTTCTGCCCAGAATTATCAATAAGGGAGCAAATAACTATTTATTCAAAATATAAAAGAGCAATATCTTTATGGCATCAAGACATCTTACAGATCAAACACTTTACTAAAAAATTTGCAAAGAATAAACTTACAATTTACAAGAGGAAATGAGACACAGCTGGACATTCTAAATGCTAATATCCTCACCCAAATAGTACAGGCAGTGGTATCAATTTAGAGTGGTGACAAATTTGAACAATATATGTAACATGCTTAGCAAACTG
>NW_006434165.1:0-1395 GCF_000325575.1 Pteropus alecto | reverse complement strand
CTTCAGTTGCTTCCATGTCCTGGCCACTGTGAACACTGATGCTATGAACATCAGTGTACAAATATCATTTCGGATATGGGTTTTCAAGTCTTTGGGGTGAATACCTGGTAGAGGGATTGCTGGATCATATGGTAGATCAATTCTTAGTGTTTCGAGGAACCTCCATACCATTTTCCATAGTGGCTGTTCCAATTTATAGTCCCACCAGCAATGTATGATAGTTTCTTTTTCTTCACTTCCTTTCCAACATTTGTTATTACTTGTTTTGTTGATTATAGCTATTCTAACTGGTGTGAGATGATATCTCATTGTGATTTTGATTTGCATTTTCCTAATAGCTAGTGATGTTGAGCATCTCTTCCAATATTTGTTGGCCATTTGTATGTCTTCAAGGGAGAAATGTCTGTTCAGTCCTCTGCCCATTTTTTCGACCGGATCATTTGTTTTTTTGTCATTATTGAGTTGTATGAGTCCTTTGTATATTTTGGATACTAGGCCCTATCAGAGGTGTTGCTTACAAATATATTTTCCCATTCAGATGGCTCTCTTTACCTTGTTGATAGCTTCTTTTACTGAGCAGAAGCTTTTTAGTTTGATGGAGTCCCATTCATTTAGTTAACTTTTACTTCCTTTGCTTTTGAGGTCAAATTAAAAAAAAAAAATCTTCTTTAAGTCCAAGGACCTTCAGTTTTGTTCCTATGTTTTCTTCTATGCACTTTATTGATCCCGGTCTTATATTCAAGTCCCTAATCCATTTTGAGTTAATTTTGGTGTGTGGCGATAGACAACAGTCTAGTTTCTTTCTTTTGCAAATGGTCTTCCAATATTCCCAACACCATTTATTGAAGAGGATTTCCTTTCTTCACTGAATGTTTTTGGCTTTTTTGTCTAAAATTATTTTCCCATATAAATATGAGTTTACTTCTGGACTCTAGATTCTATTCCACTGGTCCGTGTGTCTATTTCTCTGCCAATATCATGCCGTTTTGATTACTGTCGCTTTATAGTATAATTTGAAGTCGGGCAGAGTGATGCCTCCAGCCTCATTTTTTTTTCCTCTGGATGGTTTTGGCAATTCGGACTCTTTTGTGCTTCCATACAAATCTGATGATTTTTGTTTTATTTCTTTAAAAAATGGCAATGGGATTTTGATGAGGATTGCATCAAATCTGTCATTTTAACTATGTTACTTCTTAGTTAAAATAAGGTCATTTTAACTATGTTACTTCTTCCAATCCAAGAACACTAAATATCTTTCCATTTCTTTGTATCTTCTTTGATTTCTTTTAACAGGATTTTGCAGTTTTCATAATATAGGTGTTTCACGTGTTTTGTTAATTTTATTCCTAGGAAGATTGTATTTGTGTTTCTGTTTTCTTTATTTTGGTTGGCTTT
>NW_006434164.1:0-1151 GCF_000325575.1 Pteropus alecto | reverse complement strand
GAATCTATAGATTGCTTTGTGTAATATGGCCATTTAAATGATGTTGATTCCTCCTACCCATGAACACGGTATATGTTTACACATATTTGTATCTTCTTCAATTTCTTTTTTCAATGACATAATTTTCTGAAAACAGGTCTTCTACCTTCTTGGTTAATTTGGCTCCGAGGTATTTTTTCGATGCAATTGTAAATCGGATTGTTTCCTTAATTTCTCTTTCTGAAAGTTCATCATTGGTGTATAAAAATGCCACTGACTTCTCAATATTTATTTTGTAATCTGCTACTTTTCTGAATTCATTGATCAGTTCTAACAGTTTTTTTTGGTGGAATCTTTAGGGTTCTCTATATATACTATACTTCTTCCTTTCTAACTTGGATGCCTTTTATTTCTCTTTCTTGTCTTATTGCTGTGGCTAAGACTTCCAATACAATATTGAAAAGGAGTGATGAAAGCGGGTATCCTTGTCTTGTTCCTGAGATTAAGGAAAATGCTTTTAGCCTTTCCCCACTAAGTATGATGTTAGCTGCAGGTTTGTCATATATGGCCTTTATGATGTTGATGTATGTTCCCTCTATTCCCACTTTCTGAGAGTTTTTATCATAAATGGATGCTGGATTTTGTCAAACGCTTTTCCTGCATTTATTGATATGATCATATGGTTTTTATCTTTTGATTTGTTAACGTAGTATATCACATTAATTGATTTGTGTATATTGAACCAACCTTGCATCCCAGGAATACATCCAACTCGATCATGGTGTATGATATATTTAATGTGTTGTTGAATTGATTGAAGATTTTTGCATCTATATTCATCAGGGATATTTGCTTATATATATATATTTTTTGTAATATCTTCATCTGGTTTTGGAATCAGGGTAATGCTGGCCTTGTAAATTAAGCGTGGGAGCCTTCCTTCTTCTTGAAATTTTTGGAATAGTTTGAGAAGAATAGGGGTTAATTCTTTGAATGTTTGGTAAAATTCACCTCTGAAGTCATCTGGTCCAGGACTTTGTTTTTTGGGAGGTTTTTGATTACCGATTCTATTTCACTGGTGGTAATCAGAAGGTTCAGATTTTCTGTTTCTTCTTGACTCGGTCTTGGGAGGTTGTATGTTTCTAAGGAATGTGTCCATTTCTTCCAGATTG
>NW_006434163.1:0-654 GCF_000325575.1 Pteropus alecto | reverse complement strand
AATCATGTCATCCACAAATAGTGACAATTTGACTTAATTGTTTCCTATTTGGATTCCTTTTATAACTTTCTCTTGTCTGATTGCACTACTAGGATGTCCAATGTTATATTGAATAACAGTGGTGATAGTGGACATCCTTGTCTTGTTTCTGATCTAGAGAGAAGGCTTTTAGTTTTTCACCTTCAAGTATAATGTTGGCTGAGGGTTTGTCATAGATGGCCTTTATTATGTTAAGGCACTTTGCTTCTAGACCAATTTTGTTAAGTGTTTTGATCATAAATGGATGCTGCATTTTTTTGAAGGCTTTTTCTGCATCTATTGATATGATAATATATTCTTATTTTTAAATTTGTTCATGTGGTGTATGACATTAATCAATTTGAGTATGTTGAACCATCCCTGTGCTACTGGGATGAAGCCCACTTGATCGTGGTTTGTAATCATTTTAATATGTTGCTGTATTCACTTCGCTAGTATCTTATTTAGGATATTTGCATCTGTTTTCTTGAGTGATACTGGTCTGTAGTTTTCTTTTTTATGTGTTATCCTTACCAGGTTTTGGTATCAGAGTAATATTGACCTCATAAAATAAGTTTGGAAACATTGTCTCCTCTTCGAATTTTTGGAAGATTTTGAGGAGAATAAGTATTAAAT
>NW_006434162.1:0-1077 GCF_000325575.1 Pteropus alecto | reverse complement strand
CATAAACTAGGAACTCTGCAAGAGATGTCCTGTATTATTTCCCACTGTAAGTTGCAAAATTTTAAACGTGATGTCCCGCATCAATCTTAGGACCATTGGGGGATTTTTCGAATGACAGAACTGTAACTGTAATAATGTATGCCTGTGTAAGTACACCCAAAAGAGAGAAAGAGAGAGAGGGAGGGAGTGAGGAAGGGGGGAAGGAGGGAGGATGGGAGGGAGACAAGGAGAGAGAGAGAGAGACAGAGAGACAGAGAGACAGAGAGACAGAGAGAAAGAGAAAGAGAGAGAATCAGTTTGTGTGATGGGATCAAAATTAGGAAACTTGAAACAATTGCTCAGTGTAGACAAAGGGTATATAGGTGTTCTTTGTAGTATTACCTCCACTCTTCCATAGGATTGAAAGATGTAAAACCTAAATGCTGGAGAACAAATCAAGGTGTGCAGGAAACTCATGCAGGTAACTGAGAAGAGAGCACACTCTGCATACCACATTCTGTTAATCTGGGTCTCCTTGGGGCTGCATGGTGGGCTGTTATGTCTGGAGGAGGACTCTGTCTTTTTCAAAATTGTCTCTCTGCATGCTGGCACAATTTCCAGACCAGAGTATATGTCAGGTGCATGTGGTGTGTGGAACAGAGCCCTGTTTCCAGCAGCAAGGATAGTGTCAGCTCTGGGGACCAACTATCCAAATGGTGTTCCAAGCATTGTCTCAAGTCATTGGGATTTCTGGAAGAAACAAATGACACAGATTGCATTAACATAGATGGCACCGCAGCGCATGGGTGTGCTTAGCTGACGTTTGTCCCCCGGCAATGCCCTCTGAGCCTCTCCCACCTGTTTTAGCAGCAAAGCGCAGAATGTGCAGGGCTTAGTGGGTACCCCAATTTCTCTTTACATTACTACTATATGGCTCTTGAATTCCAAAGTGTCTCCACTAATCGGGGCAATGCTCTTCCTGGGCCTCTCCAATGTGAGATCGGGGATTTTATTTCCACCTTTGATACTCCATGTGACGGATTACATTAATCAATCCTCAATTTTTGAACCAGCCTTGCATACCTGATTTATATTTTT
>NW_006434161.1:0-797 GCF_000325575.1 Pteropus alecto | reverse complement strand
TCCCTCCAACATTTCCTGTAATACTGACTTGGTGAGGATACATTCCTTTAGCTTATTATTATTTATTTATTTTTTGTCTGGGAAGCTCTTCACCTGTCCTTCAACTCTAAGTGATAGTTTTTCTGGATAAAGTATTTTTGTTTGTAAATCCTGGGTTTTAATTATATTGAATATTTTGTAATAAACTCTTCTGTCCTGTATAGTTTCTTTTGAGAAATTAGCTTCTAGTCTTATGGGTGTTTCCTTGTAGGTAATTAACTGCTTTTCTCTTGCTGCTTTTAAGATTCTCTCTTTGTAGTTAAACTTTGGCATTTTAATTATGATGTGTCTTGGTGTGAGACTCTTTGGGTTCATCTTTTTCGGGGCTCTCTGAGCTTCCTGAGGTTCTACTTCTACTTCCTTCACCAGGTTAGGGAAATTTTCCATCATTATTTCTTCAAATAGACCTTCAACATCTTGTTTTCCTTCATATACTTCTATGACACAAATATTTTACATTTAATTGTGTTTCATAGGCTTCTTAATTTATTATTGTAGACTTGGCTTCTTTTTTTTCTTGCCATTCTGATTGAGTGTTCTTGGGCTTCCCCATTCTCTATATCGATGGTGCGATCCTCTTCTTTATCCACTCTGTTTATTCCATTTAATATATTTTTATCTCAAATAATGTGTTCTTCATTACTGACTGGTTCTCTTTTGTAATTTCCATTTCCATTTTTGTGTTTTTTTTTTATCTCTTTGTTAGTGTTCTCACTGAATTCGTCTACACTTCTCATAAGTTTATTGAGCATCTTTAT
>NW_006434160.1:0-769 GCF_000325575.1 Pteropus alecto | reverse complement strand
ACTTCTGAATATTTATTTAGTAACCTGCTACTTTATGGAATTCATTGATCACTTCTAACAGTTATTTTTGGTGGAATCTTTAGGGTTTTCTCCATATAGTATCATGTCATCAGCAAATAATGACAATTTTACTTCTTCCTTTCCAATTCGGATTCCTTTTACTTTTCTTTCTTTTCTTATTGCTGTGGCTAAGACTTCTAATACAATGTTAAGAGCAATAGTGAAAGTGGGCATCCTTGTCCTCTTCTTGATTTTAAGGAGAATGTTTTTAGCCTTTCCCCATTGAGTATAATGTGAGCTATTTGTTTGTCATATATGGCTTTATTATTTTGAGATATATTCCCCCTATTTTTACTTTGCTGAGAGTTTTTCTCATAAATGGATGCTGCATTTGGTCAAACACTTTTTCTGCACCTATTGTTATGATCATATGGTTTTTATCTTTCGATTTGTTACTGCAGTGCATCACATTAATTAATTTCTGGATATTGTACTAATTTTGCATCCATGGAATAAATCCAACTTGATCATGGTGTATGATATTTTTAATGTATTGCTAAAATTGATTTGTTAATATTTTGTTGAGTATTTTTGCATCAATGTTCATAAGAGATATCGGTCTATAGTTTTCTTTTTTTGTAATCTTTTTCTAGTTTTGGAAATCAAGGTAATGTTGGCCTCATAAAAGGAGTTAGGAAGCCTATCTGGTCCAGGACTTTCATTTTTTGGGAGATTTTTTTGATTACCGATTCAATTTCATTGGTGGTAA
>NW_006434159.1:0-340 GCF_000325575.1 Pteropus alecto | reverse complement strand
TTCTACCAAACATTCAAAGAAGATTTAATACGTATGCTCCTTAACCTCTTCCAAAAAATCGAAGAGGAGGCAATACTTCCCCACTCACTATGAGGCCCATAGTGCCCTGATATCAAAACCTGGTAAAGATGGCAAAGAAAAATAAAGCTACAGACCGATATCTCTCATGAATACAGAGGCAAAAATCCTAAATATGATAGTAGCAAACCATATATAGCAACATATTAAAAAGATTATATACCACGATCAAGTGGGCTTCATCCCAGGGGCATGGAGAAGTTTCAACATATGCAAATCAATTAGTGTGACACACCACATAAGCAAATTAAAAAATAAGAAT
>NW_006434158.1:0-446 GCF_000325575.1 Pteropus alecto | reverse complement strand
CTCCGCCAGAGGAGGGGCTGTGCATGCAAATGTGTATCCATGCAGTGACCGCCCAGCCCGTCCCTGAGCCCTGGAGCTCAGCTCACAGCAAGACTGAGGAAGATGGAGGTTGGCTTCACCCCATGGGAGAGCCCTGGGAGGAAGCACCTGCTGACACCACACAAAGGTCCCTGCTCAGGGGACTCTGCCAGGCCAGAGAGGACACAGCTGCTGAGTCCCAACAGGGAGCACAAAGAACAGCCCCCAGGCCCAAGCTCCTTTGAGTGAACGGTCCTCACAGAGCAGCTGTGTAGGGAGCACAGGGCTGTCTCACAGCGCCCCCTTCTGTTGTCAGGAGACACATCTCCCCGTGGCCCAGAGTCCTGAGAGCTCAGCTGGTTTTTGCAGCTCACCTGTCACTGCCTCTGTTCTCGCATCCTTGGTCTGGTCCCTAGATGCTGCGATCC
>NW_006434157.1:0-369 GCF_000325575.1 Pteropus alecto | reverse complement strand
AGTCCTCTCGCCTGCACGTGCTGTGCACACAGGGCTGCAAGGACTTCCGGCAGAGCTCCCGCCACAGCTGGCCTGGCCTTGCACCTGGCCTGTCTCTTGCTCCATCGCCCTGGGCTCCCTTGAGGTCCAGGAATTCCTGCTCCACGTAAAGCACAGGGAGGATGTCGTGGCCTCCCACGTGCTTGACCTTTGCACAGTGAATAGCAACCCCATGGATGAGTGACACATTCAGGTCAGTAACTCAGCGCATCAGAATTGGCTCTTCTCCTTGGGAACCTGAGAGCTGGGCCATGAACCTGAGTGCCTCGACTTTTCCATGTGATGAACCGGAATCATAAACAAACCTGCAGGTGGAGCTGGGCCGCGGGT
>NW_006434156.1:50248-51146 GCF_000325575.1 Pteropus alecto | reverse complement strand
ATCCCTGGCTTGGGTTATGCTAAAAGAGAACCTTTTAGCTGCCTGGGCTGTATGCTTTGTCTCCTGGTAAGACCTGCCCACTAATTGCTCTTATTTTGTTGGGAATGCAAGCTCTATTTCACACGAAGTGTTCCTCTACAGTCTATCTTTTCATTCTAGTTTTATGCACTACATCTTCTTTAGAAACCCAGAAAACTCAGTTGAGGGCTTTTCTACCTAGGACTCAGCATACAGATTTTATTTCTCATGGAGATGAAACTTCAGTAACTTTCCCCACATGCAAGTTTCTTCTAACTCATATTAAGGAAATAGAGACAGGAAAAAAAAAATCTATAGCCCCCCTCAAATGGTGCCATGCATGCTAATATCCCTGAAACCAAGCCTAGATTTTGGACTCTATCTCTAATTAGTTGCAACCTCTCCCAGAAACTTAATCTCTAACAACTGGTTTGAAATGTTACAGTCAGTACCAATGAGGTACTCTGAGGGCCTACTCCATCTTAACTCCACAAAAAAGAGGCAATCTACACAAGAAAAACTTCCCCCGCCCACCATAAAAGCTATCCCAGCCCAAGAATAATCTTGTCATTTTCTTTGCTTAGAGGTCCCTTGCCCCACCTTTCTTCCTATGAAAACCATCCCTTTGTACAATGATTCACAGCACCCTTGTAATTCATTACTACATAGATTCTGCTGATTCATGAATAAAGCCAATGAGATTTTCAAATTTACTTGGTTGCAAACTCCTCTGCTCTCATGCAGAACAGGAGATGGCCAGTGAGAATTAAGTCACCATTAGTGATGACTTAAGCTTGATTCAATTCCTTATTATCTGGGTTGACAGATTATAGCAAGGGCTCCAACCACCACGGTATAGACTTGTCCATGGCCAGTTAGA
>NW_006434156.1:32590-33787 GCF_000325575.1 Pteropus alecto | reverse complement strand
ATGACATTCTGCATCAATTGACGTATTCTAACAAAGTTATAGGTGTTTCCTAAATTTTTTTGGTAAGAGGCTTCAAAAACATTTCTCCCTATAATCTTAAAATAAATAACTTAAAGTTAGACTTGGAAATAAAATTATAAAAAGTATATGTCCATTAGATGGGACATTTCTATCAATTATATTTGACAATGATGTAATTAGAAGCACTGTTTATAAAAGCCAATAGCTATTGTTAATCTATACAATAAAATGCTGTTAGGTAATAAGAACAAATATAGTTTGACACATTCCACAACATGGATGATCCTTAAAAACATTTTGCTAAGTGAAACATACCAAACAGAAGAGGTGATTTATTACTGGATTGCCTTTTTATAAGATATACAGAATAAGTACTTCCAGAGAGAGGGAGAGGGAAATCAGGTTATTGGTTGCACAAAGCTATATGCAAGAAGGAAATGAGAAATCAGTGTTTAACATGTAAGGTGTTTATATTCAGGTAATATAAAAGTTCTGGAACATGTTAAATGTTATAGCTGCCAACTATGTGAATACTTAATGACACTGATTTGTAAATCTTCAAATGATAAGCTTTTAGTTATCAGTGCTTCACTTCAACAAAAATTTACTTAAGTTAAATTTATGTTGGGATGGGCAATCAGTTCTTTAAACATCTTCCACACACTTTATGTTATTTAAGCATTTAAGTAGACACATTAGAGCAAATTATTTACCTTGCCTAAATTACTTACCTTTATTTAACTAAATGTATTGGTTTATCTTATAACTCCTCCAGTTCTTTGCAGGTGAATTATTTGTTACCAGCAGAATTTTCAATCTATTTATTTGCTAAAAGGTAAAAACCAATTTGCTTAGTGCTTCTCTATTTTCAAATGCATGTAATCAGTAGAACCTTTTTTTCTCAATCAAGTACATTACCTGAGAATTAGGGATATTGACTTACATAACAGACAATCAAACAAAAAACATGAATTCATGGTCAGATAAATGGAAAGGCAAATAAAAGGCTAAATGCATTTTTAATATTTCCATAACCTCAATGCCCTACTACCTCTCCCCAACATGTTTCAATAAACGAGAAATGGAAGAGATATTATATAACTTTTGATATTTGTTATGTGAATCCCCAACTTAAGCACCTTTATAGGTATCTATCTGTTACATTAATTTTATAAA
>NW_006434156.1:26350-31779 GCF_000325575.1 Pteropus alecto | reverse complement strand
TGCCTCACTTAAGAAATAAAAATAAATTAATTATTAATAAAATAAAATCCAAAAATTCTTGTATCGGTAGAATTAATAAACTGTGTTGCTACTAAATGTGGAAAAATAAAGTGTTCATATGTTACCATCAATATATACCAACTTAAAGCCCCGTAGATTGAATAAAGAATTAAACTTTGTATAAGAAAATTCAAGAATGTTAATGAAGCAGACCTGAAAGAAAAATGCATTGCTCATAAAGGCAACGTCCTCTGCCAGTGAAACAAAGAAAAATATGTGTAAACCAATTGATTCTATGAGTGAAGAACTGTTTAGAAAAACAACAGGTAAGGCAAACATGACAACAGGTGGGAAAATGAGATATATGTATACAACTAAAACTGCAAGTAGAAAAGTGAGTTGTAATAAGAAACATTTTAAAAAGAAAAGGTAATAAGTTGTACAGTGATTCGGTGACTGTTACTTACACAGTAAGCAAAACTATTCTACTCGAGCGCTGAGATGAGAAAATGATGACATTGACTAGAGAAGGAAGTCAAATGGAAGACTATTATGATGATACAAATGGAGCATCAGCATCAGAGCATCAGGGATATAAATACTAGAAGAAAGTATCTGAACCAGAGGAACCTGGAGAATATCACTGAGTGTGGCAAGCGAGGAACTCTAAACTCCACACTCTTGCTTTAGAGCAATGATTAAGCTATGAAGACTGTCAGTTAAAATTCTCAGAATTCTGGAATCTAGTCCGGGGCTTTCAAAGCCAGGATGATCTTTAATAAAGAAAAAGTCTTTAAAATTAAGATAAGAAAGAATCTTGGCATTTTAACTCACTTGGCTATGATCTCATTACAACAGCTTCAGTAGTTTAAAACAGTGAAAGGGAAGTGACTCATCACATATGATGGATCCTCACACACATTAAAAGCTTTTAGAACGTGTGCAATTGAAAGGCAAAAGCAGATGTTTGGAGAAAATATGGCCATTAACATTTCAAATCCAAGAAAACTGTTCTTCAAATGTGAAGGAGAATTAAGAAATTACCACCTAAACGAATTTGAGCAAAGTTTTACTAGGAGGACATCTCTTATAAGAAATATTTAGAGAGTCTTTAAAGTTGAAATTAAAATGAGGACCAAAATGTGAGCTATAAGTAAAATTTTAAAAAACATTAGTAAGTGAATTCACATGGAAAAATATAAAATAAATTTTATTGTTTCATTTGTATCTACATTTTATCACACATGATATAAAAGATAAATGTTTAAAAAAATAAATGGACGTGTAGATTAATGGACCCGTGTGGAATAGTGTAATGTGCAAAATAGGAAGAATTAAACTGGATAGGAGCAGAGATTTTTTTCAAACTAAGTAGTTTCAAACTGTGTTTCTATAAATATAAAATGTTATTTGAAATCTCCCAGTTAACCACTAACAAAATAATTTTAAAAGAGACAGAAAATGAAAGAAGAGGGGAACCTAAGATGTACACTAGAAATAAAGTCATTCACAAAGAAAGATAGTAATAAAGAGACTAATGAACAATAAACATATATGACACACCAACAGAAATAATGAAACGGCATTAACAGAATTGCAGTTCATTCTATTTTTCTCAAAATCTTACTGATGTAAGTTAATTTAGAATGTCTCAGATTTTTTTGGACATTTCTCTTTTTTATGAATATCATATTAAAAACATCATTGATAAAAATCTCCATGATTTTAATGATGCTCAGGTAGCCTTTTCACACTCAGATGGCTTATCCTCGTTTTGTTTCACATGGCTAGTGAAACCCTATTTCTAGCAGATGGGTCACACAGAAGATGCACACCCACGGATTATGTTATATGATACGATGTCTTTGGCCGATTTGGGGCAACAAGATGTTGGGGTTGATCATCGGTTACCTACTGATAATTTTAATCTTTTAAAGTATCATTTCTTTTGGAAAGATCTAGATTCAGTCGATAAAGTAAACATAATGTTAGCAGAAGCTTTCTTTCTGCACTTACTACAGAATTGAGATGTCCCATAGGAGAATTAAAGTTTATAACATCAAACACAAGAATTATTAAACCAAATTGTATTATTTTTTTTCCAAATGATAAACCTATCCCTGTTGCCACCCAACTGAAATGGTCAGTGAGCAGAAAAATACAAGGAGTCAAGTGATTTCCTTTCTGCTACTTTCTAAATGAGTTTCTACTTCATGAGACACAAACGTTTAGACATAGAAAACTGGATGTATTTAGCACCATGGATACACCTCCTGGTCCTGCTAACAGATAGCCTGCAGCTATCTTAAGACCTTCACTAAAGCAACAACAGCCATTTGTGTGTGTGTGTTGCAATGGAGGTGACAACATCATTAGCGATGTCATCTAAGGTAATAGACAGATTCCTAACTGCCTGTTCATCAGTGAGTCAGACAAATACATTAACTAATAATTGGGGGACTGAGTCTTACTGAAAGTAATATATTGAATAGAATTGAAATTAGAACAGAGTGTGTTAGTGAGTCACTATGACTATGGTTGGTATGGGGTGTGGAAAGTCACACTCAGCATCTTGTAAGGTCAGCAGTTACAATTGCCTGTGAAATTCTGATGAAAAAATTAGCTGTCCATGTCTGAGTAAAGCTAAACATCACAACCAGTCGATACATGTAAATCACCTTCATAATAATGATGGTGACTTAAAATGAGCAATCAAAACACAAGGGAGTTGACAGGCTTGGAACAACAGTCAATCCAGAATTATCAGAATTCCTAAGAACCAGATTCCTATGACAAGTATAAAATAAACATAAGAATTATGCTTAATAAAGTTCAATATTTAAAATTGATATTTGCCTGGTCCAGACTCTAGGGTGGAAGCAGATTTTTAAAAGGTATCAGTATGGTCAGATACACTTGATGTTACAGATTGATGGGCTGCGATTAGCCTCTTTTAAGTAGGAAACTTACATCCAAGGCTCAATTCCCTTGAGCTTGGCTGCAGAGAAATTCACAAAAATAAGAACCTGGAAAAGACCCTGCTAGAGGGATTTGTCCTGGATTCACATTTCCCACTGAAATAAAGGCTAATCACCTGAATGGATTGAGCGGATGCATTTCAGTATGGTGAAATGGGATGCTGAGTGAAGAGTTCTATTGTACAAAGTTCACCTGCTGCCTCACTGGTGCTACATGTAATAATGAGGTGAGTAAAATTTCCACTGCATGGGTAACATAAATGGCTAAGAATGTTCCTGAAGTGTCTTCACAGTCTAGCTGTTCACTGTAATATTCAAAGACAAAAATTTTCTTTCTGCATTATGTACGTACCCCTCATGCAATGCCACATTTGTGTAGAGGTAGACAAAAGGGAAGTCATAGTTTAGATAACCCAGAGCTGGCAGACTGTTCAAAGCTCAGCATAATTTTTTTATTCATTGACATTTTAAAAATCCAGTGTTCAATTGATGGACACGGGTCACAGCAATATTTGGCTATTATAAGTAATGTGGCAATAAATATAGTTAGTGCATATATTTTTTTCAATGAGTGTTTTAGATTTCTCCAAATAAATAATCACTGGTAACATTTATAGGTCACTAAGTAATTCTACTTTAAAGAAAGTTATTTTGAACTAGTGTTGGCATTACACATTATGTTAGATTCAGACGTACAGTGTAGTGGATAGATATTTATATAATTAATAAAATAATCCCCTGATGAATCTAGGTCCCACCTGGCACAATACATGATTGTGATAAATTATTAACCGTATTCCCAATGCTGTATTTAACATCCCCATGCCTATTTAGTAACTGCCAACTTGCACTTAATGTCATCACCTTCTTCACTCAGCCCCCAAATCCACCTCCCATCTGGGAGCCATCAATTTGTTCTCTGGGTCTGAGAGTCTTTGGTCATTTTGTTTGTCTGAAAGCTAAAGGCAATTTTTCTTTTTAAATTTTAAGGAACGTTCAAAATGTTTTCCACAGAGGCTACACAAATTTGCAACTCTACCAACAGTGTACAAGTGTTTGAGGAAGATCCTTTCTCTGCATCTTCCTCAATGTTTGTTTATTGTTGGTTTTTCAATGATAGCCAGTCTGACGGGTGAGAGATGATATCTCTTTGTGTTTCAATTTGCATGTCCCTGTTGATTAGAGATGTCGAGCATCTTTTGATATGTCTGTTGGCTCTCTGTATGTCCTCCTCAGAGAAATGCCTATTCAGGTCATCTGCCCTTTTTTAATCAAATGGTTTTCTAATGTCAAACTGTGTGAGTTTCTAATATATTTTGAATATTAACCCCTCATTGGATATATCATGTGCAAATATTTTCTCTCGCTCAATGGGATGACTTTTAGTTTTGTTGATGGTTTTCTATGCTGCAAAAACTTTTGATGTAGTTTGATGTAGCACCATTTGTTTATTTTTCTTTTGTTTTCCTAGCCTGAAAATGTATCTCTGAAACTAAAATGACCAAGAATGTTGTCAGTTTACCCCCAATGTACTATTGTAAGAGTTTTATTAATTTGTTTCTGACATATGTCCTTAATCTGTTTTGAATTTATTCTTATACATGGTAAAAGAAAAGGGATCTGTCCAGTTTTTCCAATGCCAATTATTAAAGAAAGTACTTTTATCTCCTTGAATATTTTGCAGATCACATGGCTACATAGGTGTTCGTTAATTTTATTCTGTTCCATCGATGATGTATCTGTTTTTATGTCAGTAACATGCTGTTTTGATTATTCAAGCCTAGTAACCTAGTGTGATATCAAGTATTGTAGTGTCTCGAAACTTATTCTTCTTTCTCCATTCTTCTGTGGCTACTTGGGATCTTTTGTGGTTTCAAATAAACTTTAGACTTCTTTGTTCTAATGCTAGGAAAATGCCATTGGCATCCTGATAAGAATTGCATTGAATGTATAGATCGCTTTGTGTAGCATGGATGATTTCATGGTGCCGAATGTTCCTATTCATGAGCACGGTGTATGTTTCAGTTGATAATCTTACAGTAGCTTCCCTATAGATAACCTAACTGCTTTTCTCTTGGAGCTTTTAAGAATATCTCTTTCTCTTTTAATTTTTGCATTTTAAATGAGATCTATCTTGGTGTGGTCCTCTTGGAGTTCATCTTGTCCAGAACTCTCTGTGTTTCCGGGGCTTGTGTGATGATGATGATGATGATGATGATGATGATGATGATGATGATGATACTGATGATGATGATGATGATGATGATGATACTGATGATGATGATTCTTCAAGTTTAGGGAAGCATGCCATAATTATTTCTTCAAAGAAGCTTTCACATTATTATTGTCCCTTTCCTTTTTCTGATACGCCCATTATGCAAATGTCGTGATGCTTGATGTTGTTTCAAAGGCCTCTTAAACTATCCTCATATTTAAATTATCTTTTTTTTT
>NW_006434156.1:17154-23847 GCF_000325575.1 Pteropus alecto | reverse complement strand
CATTCATTTCTCCAGAGGACTTGCGTTCGAAAAGAACCCTCCCAACCTCCTCTATTTCCTCTCTGAAATAACATTTCTCCTCTTCATCTGTGGGACTTACCTATGACTTTTGCTTTGGCTCGCTTGTTTGAAATTGCAACTGTTTGCTGTTCCGGAATAAGCCCATGTTTTACTGGTAAGATAATTGATTTTTATTTACTGCAAAGACAATTTTATTTTATGTATTGCTAGCCATGTCTTTTTATCATTAGTTGTTACTTAAATGTTACTTCGCGTCATTATCAGTGATATGACACTTTTATGTCCAACAATTCACTTCTGTATTGATAGAATTCTCATAGTTTCCATCTGTACATCCATCAGTGAAGCGTTGACATAGAGTGGCACTCTGACATCATATACGATACTTGCTGATAGTAATATAGAGGATGTGTTCTTAATCACCTTTTTATTTGAGTCACCCTATGTAAAAAAATAAATCAGTAATTTACACATTCTGTCTCTAAAGGAGATTTTCCAGTGCGTTCATAGAAAAGGTTAAGGACAGTAAGATTTTCCAAAACAACTTCCAGGTCTACATCCTGTTGTAATTTCTGTACCATTTTTTTTTTCACCAGCTGTTTTACTTTGCGTGCATAGCGGGCCCAGATAACAGGAACGTTTTCCTTCCCATCTTGCATGGCCTGGACTTTCTGTAGTTCTTCACTTTTCTTCAAACTGTTCATTGTAAATTTAGCTTGGCGTCTGTTTGATCTATTTGATTCTCTTCGTTGCATCAATACTTTTTTTTTTCCCCTTCCCCCACAGCCCTTGCTGATATGTGATGGGTTAATTGCTATGTTCATCAGCAAATTATGAATACACTGCAATCCTCACCGCTGAAAATCAGGCAGTGGCTGTAGTATATGAACAGAAATAACACTAACTCCTCTTAGTATCCAAAGACTTCTTAGAGAACACTGATCTGATTTGGGGAGCTCCTGTCAAACTGCACAGAGGAAACTATTTTACTGGTCATGTGCTAAAACAAGGCTGTGCTATTTGGCCCAGTCTACCGCATTTTCCCTGTGCCTCCAAGACCCAGTTCTCAATTACTTTGAACCTACTAATGGTCTCAGTAAGAGCCAACTGGCAACATGTAGACATTCTTCATGTACCTTGGCCGTAAACATTGTTAACCTCTGATCTACAACTTTGGAACTCATAAGCTTTCACCTTTCAAGGTACTTCCAGAACGTACTATGCCTTTGGCTCCTGCTTCATTGGATCTTCAGTTGTAAAGGAAGTCATACTTGTAAATATATTGTAAATATATTGTAAAGTCTTTATAGCTTCTACTAAACACCATATGATTTGGTAGAACAATCTCTTCACAGTGCAATTGAAGGAAACGAAAAACTGAACATCCAAGTCTACCACATGAAGATTGAGTTTACTAGAAAAGAAAAGTTAAAAATAATACCACTATCCTCACTGGAATGGCCCTTACCAGATAACATTGACACATCCCTGTACTGCTAAACTCCAGCAACCAGATCCTTGGATTCACTTGTCACTCCTAAGGAAGATACCAAAACCTGAAAGAAGCTTCACATAAATCTGTTAACCTAAATCTAAAGCTGAAGAAAATAATTAAAACAAGTTACCGTAGAAGGAGACCGTTTTCCTCCCATGACCAAATCAGGACTGTACGATTCTTTTTCTTATTTATTATTAAATCTTATTTCATTTTTCTCTTTCACTTAGAAAGAATGTGCCCTCGTTTACATTTCTAATCTACTGTGAAAGGGAATGTTTTCTTAGTATGAATCTGTCCTTGAGAAGTTCAAGATGATAATGGTCTTTGTTTCATTGTGTATAAAATTGAGCTCCTGGTTTAAATTCATCACATAGATTAGATTGTTATGTTGTTCTAATTTCACTTTGAATTCTTCCGTTAACGTCATGCGCCTGATGCCTGTTGCCCCCAGACACGAACTGTTCACCTTCCTTCAGATCAGCGAGAAGACACCAAAAAGACGTCCTTCATGACTTTGGAGAATAAGAGGCTGCTGGAGTTGGAAGACTGGAGTGTTGCCTGGAAACTATTTTAGAGGAAGGCATTTATCAAAATGGGGAAGAATAAGGCTTTTGGAACTTTAAGCAAACATAATCATGTCAGTTGGAGGGTCTCTGGGAGGAGTTAGGGCTTATGGAAGTCCTCGCAGGCCATGGTATCCCGAGAACCTTACGTGAGAAGACCCTGCAGGAAGAACTCCATGTTATATTAAAGCTTTGTTGTTGTAACTGCCTCTTCCAACACTTTCCTTTCCCTTTTGTACATACCCCTGCATCTGAGCACACAGGCCAGAGTGTGCACGTGGCTTGCCATGTCTGCATGGTCTGAGTTGCAACCTTTTCTTTTTCCCCAATAAATATTTTTGACAGCAAAACACTTTTTCGATATTATTTTTCAATTGAGGAAAATTTATTTATAGAAGATTGGGCTGTAATGAACAGAGAGTGCATCTTTTTTTGTGCAAGTTTTTACTCTTCTTTAAAGATTCCTGCTATTTTACAACTTATGTAATATAACACAGGTATTATTGGTGGACTAGACGCAGTAGTTCCAGGAGCCATACTTCACGGTGATTCATCAACCTAATGTTCAACTTGCTTGTTATTCCGGTAATTACTGACAAAAGTATTTATGGTTACATGTTAAGGAAAACAGATCTACGTTAACTAGAAGGCTCTAATATGCTCACCAAGAGCAATGGACAAAGCACACAACGTGGAAGGACACAGAGATCTGATTTCTTTTCACATCTACCCCCAGACACCGGCCAATTTCATACATCCTCTCAGTTGTCCGTTGACACTGCCACTCTCACCAAGACTTCTTGTCTATCTGAAAGCAGATTTCTCTGGCTCGTATTATCTGGAACTCAAGATAATTCACCGAAGGACTTCTTGAGAGACTTTATATCCCCTCTCTGTTGGAAAATACAGTCTGCTGGACTATTTTTGTCAGAAGCCTCCTTACTATTCCCAGCAAAGAGAATGTGACACAGTCTGTGAATTGAAGAAGTGCTCTTCTTTCACCATCGGAGCTTCTCAAATATCTAGTCAAAGGAAGTGGATAGAGACTGTGGGAAAACAGTCCAGAAATATTTCAGTTTAATTTTAGTATAGGATCCTATCACTTGAAAGCATCGTTCTTGGAATTTAGCACTCAAAAGTACACAGAAAAATGGCGTCTGATATCAGTTTCATTTTAAAAGCTTTTGCTGCAGTATTCAGATCTGTTTTCTAAATATGCCATGCAGTGGTCACTTGAGAATTGTTCACGTGAGAATTGAATACTAGCCTGTTCAATTCTCAGTGACTTGGTATTTACAGGCAGCACAGGTGTGATGCCACTAAGCACACAACCATATAGATTTGCTTTCCCCTATGTCTTTCTTTCTACAAGTACACTGTCATTTCATAGTTTCTGGGTGTTTTCCTATTGGGTCTTCAGGCAGAAAGGTGGGGTTCTAGTTACCTAGTACTTCTATACCCATGCCATAATTCCACATCCAAGTGAAGGGAAACAGAAGAAAAATTTCTCGTTGTTTACCCCAACTTTGGACATCACAGTTTTTCCAAACCCTCCAGGACATTTCTCTCATTCCAAAGTTTATTTCATCAGGTAATCGTGGATTCTCATTTTTAGCTTACCATCATCTTGAGATTGCTTCAAAGCTAGGATATGCGAAAAAACAAAAAAGAAAAAATGAGTGATATGATTTGTTTCCCTATTAGCATTCAGAATTGACTTTTCCATCCTTCAAGCAGACCTATCAGGCTTTTTTTTCTTTCTCAGCGAGAGTATGTTAATTTTAAAGAAGCACCATCTTTTGAGAAAAGTAACATACCCTAATCATCGCCAAGTGGTCTTCTTCTGGATGACAAGAATGATAAGTTGCTGACTATTCCTTTCCCAGGATATACCTTAAGGGATTTTTGTTTGTTTGTTTGATTGATTGTTTACTCCATCTTGATAATTCTCTCCTAAAATAGACCACTGCATGTGAAGTCAACAAAGAGTGATTCTGTGTTACCCATTTAGGATTAAGTCAACTAATACAAGCATAAATGATGACTACTGCTTTTGCTATGAGTGATAAAACTTTTTTTTCTTTGATCCTGAGACTCATGTCTTCTGCCAGCCAGTGCAAAAGAATAACTTGAAGGTTCCTAGCTATCAAGCTTGGTAAAATCTCAGGCAATACAAGTAGATGTAGTGTAGAAGCAGAGGTTATACTACAGTAAGATAGACCACTAATTCAATATGACTGGTGTCCTTACAAAAAGAAGGGATTTGGACACAGAGACATGCACATGGGATAAAACGCCTCATGAACATAAGGGTGGCAATCAGGGTGATGTGTCTACAATTCAAGAATTCCAAAGATTGCCAGAAAAACATTGAAAACTAGGAGAGGAGCAGAGAACAGATTTTCCCTCATAGTTATCAGAGGGAATGAACCCTAATATTTTGCCTCCAGAACTGAGATATAGCAGATTTGTGTTTTTTAAGCCATCAAGTTCACGTTACAATGTTAATAGCAGCCAAAAGAAAACTAAAAAGTAAAATTTTTACATAATGAAGAGGCTGTGGTTCACAATTTTAGGTTAGGAATTGAAGAATACTTTCTGGGACGTTGTAGCGAGTTTTCTTACACAAGTGTTGAACGAGAGAGAGTTAGGATCCTGTACTAAATGTTTCTTCTCAAATAATGTGTCAGTTGTTAATAACACCTTTCCAGGTTGCAGGAAGCTATTTGAAATGACGGCTTCCAACTGATAAGGACTATGGCTTTGGCTAATGAATTGAAGGGTGTCCGGAGCTGAAACTAATTTGTGTCAATGTTGAACATATGGAGATACAGAAGTTCATCTCATCCTAAGAAAGGGAATTAGTATGTTGCGGGACTCTAGAGACTGGAGAATGCATCTATATCTAGTGATTAAATTCAAGCCTATAGGTGCTCAGCCTTAGCATCAACTCAGTTTTGCCTGAAGGGGTCACAAATACTGTAACTAGGAGAAACTTTATGTCTCAGTTCCTGCCCCCAAGCAAAGCTTGTAGTGCAATGAGACCCTTGATTTATAAAGATTTTTCTAGCTGCATAAATGTAATTCACTTGATGGCTTAGCTAAGTCAGAGCTTGATGATGTCTACTGTTCTGTCTTGCTAGTCATCATCATCAGCTGTTACAACATGCAAAGGCAGACATGTTTGTTGGACTCTGTGGGAAGACTTAAGGGCCAAACTCAGCTCATAGGATATTTGTTTTTATAATCCTAGCCTATCTGAGGCTTTTGTCAATAGTGTAGTTGCCTCATCATGAAAAATTACATCTGACAATTCAAAGACATTTTGTTTGGGGCAGTAATTGTGAAAACAAACATGAGCAGATGACTGACCTGTCTGGATAATTTTGAAGATGCCTGCAAAAAGTCCAACTGTCTGATGAGAAAGCTAGAGTCTAGCTGCTAATGAAGCCTACCTGAACCCCAGATTGTCAGAATATGACCATGCAACCATTGTCAATGTTCAGGTACACACACTGAGAAACTCTATGTGGTTCATACAGAAATTATCGTTAAATGCCAGACTTGTGACTCCTCTTCAGAATTGCCCATTTTGACGCTTGGTCCTAGAAAATCATATTATACGGGATGACGCCACTGCTTACCCTGACTCATTTGCTTCCACTCAGAACAATCTAAGTTGCCCCAGCACTGGTGACACTTTTCAAGCCACAACGCTCTCTCTCTCTTGGATGATTAACAGATTTCAGCAACACAATGGTGCTGTGAAACTGCAGTATCTCCCTGCATTTAGCTTTCCAGGTCTTTTACATGCCGATAATGTTGCACCTTTTATTTTAAAGGAATGTGAGAAAGTCAAAGTATTTCATGGATGTTCCATATTCTCTAAAATATGCAGACATTTGGTATTGCTACACATCGAGCTTATTTCTAACTCTCTCACCCTTGCCTGCCCTCAATCCACACATTCTCGTAAGTTAATTTGATTAGTAAATGCAACGGTCTCAAATGAGAGACTGTGTCCTTTTGGCTATTTCCTGTGTACAGATGAGAAGAAGAACTGGTTGTATGACATAAAAAGACCTATTATGAAAAATGTATATCCTATTTGAACCTTTTGGATGAAGGTTGAGTCTAAGTAGTGCATTAATTGGAACACAGTAAAGGTATAAGTATGAGGATGAGAATCATTAAGGGGAGAGGGGCGCAAAGACACAGTAATAATTGCAGAGTATGGGAAGAGATCTATTTTGACCTCTGGGGTATGAATTTAGAAAGAATAATTAACACTCTCTGTCCCTAGGCCTAGCGCAACTGAATGACTCGAGCAGCAACCACAGCCATCAATCTATGCCACTGACTTTGAAACCTGAAAGCTTGTGTTGAAGAATGAAAGCCAAAAAGTAACCTCTTGAAGACCATGAGGAGTTTACTGTTTTGAAAAAGAAAGTAGATTTTAATTAGTGTAAGACAAAATTTAATTATTGCTCATTTAATAAATATTAAAATGTATTATCTGGGAGGCGCTGTGCCAGATCTCTGCCAATGTAGAAAAGGGAAAGTTGGCAGAACTATCTCAAAGAGGATACAACTGTGCTGGGATCAGTTAGG
>NW_006434156.1:14427-17099 GCF_000325575.1 Pteropus alecto | reverse complement strand
CGGGCAAGCTTGTGAGGAGGGCGTATGCATGACTGAAAAGACTTTGTTCACTTGTATCTCTGGACGGATAGTGGAAGAGAAAGATATGGAAGGAAAGAAAGGGAAGAAACACAGAGGCCAGACCTTCAAGGGAATTGCTAGCCATGATGAGGCACTAAGCTCAGAATATAAAAGTCAGTACATGCCAGAATAAGGTATTAAGGTTCTCTGGATGGAACATAAGGCAAGGTAAAAAAATGCATTAGAAAATTTAAAGGTGGTGTTGCAGAAAAGTAGCAAAAACTCAGAGAGCGATAAATCAAGCAGCACCCGTGGGTTTGGAGTAACTCAATGTTATTACACTAGCGGTCCAAGAAGAGCTAGTGCTCTGAAAATCTGGGCCCTTAACTTAGGGGCTATTTTATTTTTATATTTGTGTTGTTATAGTTGGCATGAGCTGACTTACAGACCTGTGAAGTTGCTATAGACAGTTATACATCATAGGATTTTCTATGTAACAAGTACTAAAGCCGTATATCTTTAGGAGATGATAAGTTCTCTGTCGACCTTGAGATGTCTGGCTTTGCAACAAGCATATTTACAGAAGCAGAGAGAGCTGATTAGAAATGTTGGCCACTTAAGGAGGAAATTCCTCTTCAGTGGACTCACAAAGGGAAGAAAAATGGTCACAAGTAAGCTTGAATGCCTTGAGAGCAGTAGAAGAAAAAGAGACATCTGAAATATTTGTAAAATCCTGCATGTGCAGACAGCGATGAAATCTATGAAAAGAGCATATGATCTTTACAATCATGGTGATCACGATTACTGCACTGCTTCGAATATGCTATTCTATTAAGGGTGAGATGCATTTTGAATGAAGACAACTCTGCTAATTGAAATCCAAGGTCTTATCTATTAAAATCAGAAGGAAAAGTAATGAAAATGAGAAAATGCTAAACTAAATACTGCATGTGTGTCTTTTCTAGATTTGATATGAATCTATCCCTTCCTAACTTCCCAAGTTAGGCCTTCATTTGATTCTTCCTGGATGGTTTCAGATATCACTTAACCCCAGTTTCTTCATTTGCTTTCATTTCCTTGATCTCTACCCCTTTAAATACTTAATTAGATATACTTTACTTAAATGTTCATAATGACCAAAAGGTCCAAGTAGTAAACAATAGTATATAGTCTACCATGATAAAAGCATCATTTTACTTTTAACTCCTTCAAAAATAAGGAAATTACCACTTAAGGTGACCATGCAAGTTTATTGTTCAAAGGAGATGGTTGCATGCATGTTGCTGATGTTTGCTAACTTTATTTTTAATGTTTGCTATTTTGCATAGTCTGGTAGTCCTCTGGTACATCACCTGTAATTAGGGTGATGAGTTTGCCTGACAAACTGACCTTGAAAAAGTGGAAGCAGATGTATCAGCCATCGTTGGCATGGGGATCCACAGGTTGCCTGCTGGTTGCAAGTTGGAAAAGGACCATCATTGACTGATAAATAAGGATATCTAGTTGGAAAAGTAGAAAGCTGTATCCTTCCAAAATAATTTCTCTGTAAGGGAGATATGATATAGTGATAAGTAGAAGTTGTGCTTGTAATAAAATTCATGAAGTGACCATTTGCTTGAGTGTAGCTGCCACGTGATCACATATGAAAAGTGGTCAGCTGCTTCAAAACAGCATGTGGGCTCATTACAGTTTGTTCTGATGGTCTAACTAAAGTTAATAAAGGAGAAAATTCACTTCTGATTGGAGCAGTTGTATTAGCAATTGTCTGGCTGGAAGCAGTCTTGCTTATTGGTGGCGTGTTTAAATTGGTGGAAGTTGGAAATATGCTTTCTCCATGTGTGTCAGCAACAAAACCACGATGATGATTATCTACAATATTCTCTGTTACAGAATGCTCCCTGTTGAATTTGTGAGCTATTGAAGCTGATGGAGAAGCATTTTTGATCCCAACTCTTCTTTACATTCTGAGTAAAACTTGAGGACAGCCTCATTTAAAATTTGGATTTTGATAGAAGTGTAACTAAAAACAGAGGAGAAAGGTATTTGTTGACACAAGACTATAAGAAACCTAATCTCTAAATCTCATATAATGCCAAGTTATTATGCCAAGTTAATGTAATTAATATATGGACATTGTTAACTATTGTTAAAAATCAATAATTGGGAATAAAAACAAATAGCATGTCCCTCAAGTAAAAAATCGTATTCACATTTAAAGTAACACTGAATGTACTCTTCCAAGTGCTTTTAGTACCTTGCCTTAAGAGTCCACTGATGAAATTCAAAGTTGCTAGTAACATTTTTATAATCCTAAATGCCCAAACAGTTCTCATTTTTGTGAAAAAGAAATTATACTTACTAGTTTCATATATTTTTATGAAATATATAAAAAAAGTATGTGTGTGTGTGTGTGTGTGTGTGTGTGTGTGTATAAGCCAATTATAATGGGTAACTAAATTTTGTACTACCTTGCTTAAAACAGAGATTTCTTTCTCTGCTGCCAGAATATCAACTAGACAAGCAAATGTTTGAAAAGTCTGTTGCACTTTACTAAATACATAAAGGTTAAGACGTCGAACTAAACTTTTCATACTTGCAGTTTCAAATACTCTGAAAGGGGCCTTTCTTTCCAGAACTTCTTTCTTAAAGAGTTCTTCATTAATCTCTATAAA
>NW_006434156.1:0-5049 GCF_000325575.1 Pteropus alecto | reverse complement strand
CATGGTGGAAGTGGGAAATATGCTTTCTCCATGTGTGTCAGCAACAAAACCACGATGATGATTATCTACAATATTCTCTGTTACAGAATGCTCCCTGTTGAATTTGTGAGCTATTGAAGCTGATGGAGAAGCATTTGTGATCCCAACTCTTCTTTACATTCTGAGTAAAACTTGAGGACAGCCTCATTTAAAATTTGGATTTTGATAGAAGTGTAACTAAAAACAGAGGAGAAAGGTATTTGTTGACACAAGACTATAAGAAACCTAATCTCTAAATCTCATATAATGCCAAGTTATTATGCCAAGTTAATGTAATTAATATATGGACATTGTTAACTATTGTTAAAAATCAATAATTGGGAATAAAAACAAATAGCATGTCCCTCAAGTAAAAAATCATATTCACATTTAAAGTAACACTGAATGTACTCTTCCAAGTGCTTTTAGTACCTTGCCTTAAGAGTCCACTGATGAAATTCAAAGTTGCTAGTAACATTTTTATAATCCTAAATGCCCAAACAGTTCTCATTTTTGTGAAAAAGAAATTATACTTACTAGTTTCATATATTTTTATGAAATATATAAAAAAGGCATCTGTGTGTGTGTGTGTGTGTGTGTGTGTGTGTGTATAAGCCAATTATAATGGGTAACTAAATTTTGTACTACCTTGCTTAAAACAGAGATTTCTTTCTCTGCTGCCAGAATATCAACTAGACAAGCAAATCTTTGAAGTCTGTTGCACTTTACTAAATGCATAAAGGTTAAGACGTCGAACTAAACTTTTCATACTTGCAGTTTCAAATACTCTGAAAGGGGCCTTTCTTTCCAGAACTTCTTTCTTAAAGAGTTCTTCATTAATCTCTATACAAATTCCATTCCCATCCCAGCAAGTAGACTGAAACTGATCACTTTCAACTATTTTCCAGAGTTTTCTGGGAAAGGTCATAGATCGAAAATCATTACCTTCATCTGGTCCAGAGACACAAGATGTGTGACAAGGTCTTCTTATCAAGGATTGTGCAGAAAACGTCTGAAAAGTATTTTCTGTGCATACAGATCTCAAGTGCGAGGCCCAGTCAACGTGTGATCACACAAAGGAGATCTAATGAAGGTTGCTGAACCAGTTGCTTCATCTTTAGAAGAATCACCTTGAAATTCCGAAGAAACATTTGCCATGTCAAGTAAACTTTTCTTCACCTACTGTTGTCACTGATCTAGTTTTGAACACCGCAGCCCCAGATGCTGCCTTGGCAGACCTACACTGATAAACTACCCAGATCACCGCAATGGTGCTCCGCATGAGTAGCTGCGACATGACAATATGACAGGTCTCCTAGCAACGAAACATAACATGCAGCCAGTTTCCTTCTCACTCTGTAAATTGTATTCAGGCAACATAAAATTAGGCTGTTATTTACGAAGCGTAATCTGCAAAAACTTATTGTGACAGATCTTTTTTTTTTTTTTTTTAATTGGGCCATATGTTTATTGGCTATGTGTAATATTAGAAAACTAAGAGCATTTTTACAATAGAAAATCAATGTCATTTTGTAAATTAAAAAATATACAGATATCCTTTTTCTAGGGAGGTAGTTGTGGACATTTATTTATTATTTAATTTTTAAAATTAAATTTATCATGGTAATGGTTAATACATGATATAATTTTCAGATGTACATTATAATTTGATGTCTATGTATTCTATTGTGTGAGTACCGTCAAAAGTCTAGTTTCCTTCAGCTACCATTTATATATAATCTCCTTTACCCACTTCAATCTCCCCCAATCCCACTATATTTACTCTCTTTAACCCATGTTACCTCTTCCCTCCTTCCCTACCCCTAATCTCTGATAATCAGTAGTTCATTTTGCATGGCCTCGAGTCTCTCTTTGTCCTGTTCATTTGTTGAATTTAGATTTATATGCCTACATATAAGTGATATTATGGGATTTTCTACTTTTTCAGTATGGCTTATTTCTCTTAGCATGATTATCTAGAGGTCCATCCATGTTGTCGCAAATGACAGTACTTCATCTCTTATGGTTGAGTAACATTCTATTGAATATATGTGCCACAGCTTTTTTATCCAATCATTTATTCTAGGACCCTTTTGTTGCTTCCATGTACTGGCCATTTTGAATAATGCTGCTATGAACATCAGTGTGCAGATATCTTTTTCAATATGTGTTTTCAGGTCCTTGGGGATAAATACCCAGTAGTGGGATTGCTGGATCATATGATAGATCAACTCTCAGTTTTTTGAGGAAACTCCATTCTGTTTTCTATAGTGGCTATACCAATCTGTAGTCCCACCAGCTGTGTATGAGGGTTACTGTTTCTCTACATCATCTCCAACATTTATTGCTTGTCCTGTTGACTATAGCTATTGCAACAAGTGTGAGTTGATATTTCATTTTGGTTCTGATTTGCATTTCCCTAATAGTTAGCAATGTGGAGCATCTTTTCATGATGGTAGGCCCTTTGTATGTCTTCTAGGGAGAAGTGTCTGTTCAGGTCGTCTGCCCAGTTTTTGATTGGATTATTTGTTTTTTTATTGTTAGTGAGTTGTATGAGTTCTTTGTACATTTAGATAGGAGGCCATTACTGGTGGTGTTGCTTACAAATATATTTTCCCATGGAGATGGTTGTCTCCTTACCTTGTTGACGATTTATTTTGCTAAGCAAGTTTTTAAGTTCCACTGGTCCGTGTGTCTGTTTTGCTGCAATACCATGCTGTTTTGATGACTGTTGCTTTGTAATTTAATTTGAAGTCAGGCAGAGCGATGCCTCCTGCCTTGTTCTCTTTTTCTCTGGATGATTTTGGCACTTCATGGTCTTTTGTGCTTCTATACAAATCTGAAGATATTTTATTCTATTTCTTTAAAACATGTCCATGTGATTTCGATCATCATTGCATTAAATCTGTATAACGCTTTATGTAATTTGTATTTTTTAACTACGTTGATTCTTCCAATTCAAGAAAACAGGATATCTTTCCATTTTTCTGTATGTTCTTCGATTTCTTTTAATATGGTCTTATTGTTTTCATTATATACTTCCTTCACATGTTTTGTTAAATTTATTCCTATGTAGCTTATTCTTTTTTCTGCAATTGCAGAAGGAATTATTTTTTCCACTCCTTTTTCTCATGGTTCATTATTAGAGTATGGGGACACTGTGGATTTTTAAACATTGATTTTTATATCCACAGACTTTTCTGTATTTGCTTATTGTTTCACGCAGTGTTCTTCTGGAATGATCAAGGTTCTCTATATGAAGAATCAAGTCATCTTCAAATAATGACAGTTTAACTGTTTCATCTCCTCTTTGGTTGTCTTTTATAACTTTCTCTTGTCTGATTGCACTCGCTATGAACCCCAAAGTTATATTGAATAACAGTGATGACAATGGACAGCCTTGCTTTGTTCCTGGTCTTAGAGACAATGGTTTCAGTTATTATCATTAAGTAAATGTTGGCTGAGGGTTTGTCCTTTATGGCCTTTATTATGTTAAGGTACTTTTCTTGTATATCAATTTTGTTAAGTGTTTTGATCATAAAGGGAGGCTGGATGTTGTCAAAGGCTTTTCCTGCAACAATTGATATGATCGCATGATTCTTATATTTTAATTTCTGTAAAAAATGTGGTGTATCACATTAGTCTATTTGCTTATGTCATACCATCCCTGTGCCCCTGGGATGAAGTCCACTTGTTCATGGTATATAATCTTTATCAGATGTTGATATATGTGGTTTGCTAGTATCTTATATGAATTTTTGCATCTGTGTTCATGAGCTATTCTCTTCTGTATTATTCTTTTTGTGTGTTATCTTTACCAGATTTTGGTATCAGTGTGATATTGGCCTTATAAAATGAGTTGGGAAGTATTGCCTCCTGTTCGATTTTTTGAAGGAGTTTGAGGAGAATTGGTATTAAATGTTCTTTGAATGTTTGTTAGAATTCACTGGTGTAGCCATCTGGTCCTGGACATTTACTTTTTAGTAGGCTTTTGATGATTATTTCAATTTCCGTAATGCTAATTGGTCTTTTTAGATTTTCCATATCTTTTTGATTCAGTCTAGGAAGATTGAATTTCTCTAAGTATTGGTTCATTTCTTCTAGGTTATTAAATTTGGTGTAACATATTTTTTTCATAATATTTCTCCATGATCCTTTGTATTTCAGAAAACGGAATCTGAGGACACTGGTGGAAAACCACCGCATGTGGGGGACAGCCTGTCTAGATGACTATCTATCATAGGGCAGAGCAGGAACATGTGTCAGGATGAACACTATTCCTGGAGGAGAGATAAGAACAACTGCAAGGACACACCTAGGTCCAGGACACATCCCTGGCTAAGAACAAGGATCAGCCAAAGGTCAGATAGAGACACTCTCCCAGCCCCCCCACCACACCAATAACCATAACATAAACACCAGGGTCATGCAGCTGGGAGAGCAAAAGCAAATAGAAGTTCTGATAGAAAAACAGAATGTACAGACCCCATACCAAGGAAGAAACATAAACAGCAAATCGGGGCAAATGGAATTTTTCTGAAATTGATAAAAGAAACCAACTTCAACAGTGGTCTCTATAGCAACAAAAGCCCGCAGGCAGACCCCTGACTGGATTCACAGAGGCATTCACAGTGAAGGACCAGCAGGAGGTAGTAGGAGTACATGTCCCCACAAAGTTAATTAATTGTGACTATGACATAATGACAGATAACACAATCAAACATAACAGTACACCTTTAGTTCCTGTCCTAGCATGTCTGAGTAAGAGAAATAAAGAGGAATACAAACATGAGAGCCCGGATGCAAATATTTTCAAAGTGACATTCAAAAATTATTCGGTTAAGATGGCAGAGGATTTAAATACTGTGTTTGCCTTCTATCACAGTCACATCAAAATTACAACTAAACTACAGAAAAATCTTTATTGAGAATCTTCTGAAGTCTGCCTATAACAGATGTGCTATTAAAAGATAGTCTGGTAGCAGGGTGAAAATAGAGAACCAGCCAGTTGCACACATGTGCCAGCTAAAA
>NW_006434155.1:0-510 GCF_000325575.1 Pteropus alecto | reverse complement strand
TTTCATTTATTTCTGCTCTAATTTTGATTCTTTCTCTCCTTCTGTTGACTTTGTGCTTCATTAGTTCTTCCTTTTCTAGTTTTTTAAGATGAAGCAGGTTGTTTATTTGGGCTTGTTCTTGTTTTTGGAGATAGGCCTGTAATGATATGAACTTTCCTCTTATGACCGCTTTTGCCGTCTCTCAAAAGTTTTGATATGTTGTACTGTCATTATCATTTGTTTCTATGTATCTCTTGATCTCTATTTCTTCTCTGACCCAGTTATTCTTCAGTAGCATATTGTTGTATCTCCATGTATTTGTGGTTCTTCCTTCTTACTTTTTGCAGTTGATCTCTAATTTCAAAGCATTATGATCAGAGAATGTGGTTATTATTTCAACCCTCTTATATTTGTCAAGGCTATGTCTGTGTCCCAGTATGTGGTCGATTCTTGAGAATGTTCCGTGTGCACTAGAGAAGAATGTATAAGCAGCAGGTTTGGGATGGAAGGCTCTATATATGTCAATTATGT
>NW_006434154.1:0-2143 GCF_000325575.1 Pteropus alecto | reverse complement strand
CATATTTCAATAATCACCTTAAATGTAAATAGACTAAACTCACCGATAAAAAGGCACAGAGTTGTAGAATGCATCAAAAAACAAAACCCAATCATATACTTCCTCCAGGAGACACTTCTCAGCTCCAAAGACAAATATAGACTCAAAATGAAATGGTAGAAAATTATATTTCAAGCAAATGGCATTCAGAGAAAAGCGGGAGTAGCGGTACTAATAATGGACGAATTAGACTTCAACTCAAAAAGGGAAAGATAAGGAGGGACACTTCATAATGATAAAGGGAATCATGCACCAAGAAGACATAACACTTATTAATATCCATACTCCCAATCAGGGAGCCATGAAATATGTAAAGCAATTACTAAAGGAACTAAAGGGAGAAACAGATCAAAACACTATCATAATAGGAGACCTAAATACCCCACTGTCAGATATGGACAGCTTATCCAAAGATAAAATCAATAAGGAAATAACATCCTTAAATGATACATTAGACCAAATGGACATAATTGATATTTACAGAGCCTTTCATCCCAAAACATCTGCTTATACATTCTTCTCTAGTGCACATGGAACATTCTCAAGGATTGACCACATACTGAGACACAGAGATTGCCTGAACAAATACAAGAGGGTTGAAATCTTACCAAACATATTCCCTGATCATAATGCTTTAAAACTAGAAATCAACTGCAAAAATAAATCAAGAAAACCACAAACACATAGAGATTAAACAACATGCTACTGAAGAATAACTGGGTTAGGGAAGAAATACAAAGAGAGTTCAAGAGATACATAGAAACGAATGATAATGATAGTACAACATATCAAAACTTTTGGGACATGGCAAAATCGGTCATAAAAGGAAAATTCATATAATTACAGACCTATTTCCAAAAAAAAGAACGAGCCCAAATATACAATGTGACACTTCATCACAAAAACAAACAAACAAAAAACAAACAAACAAACAAACAAAAAAACTAGAAAAGGGAGAACAAATAAAGAGGAAAGTCAGCAGAAGGAAAGAAGTAATTAAAATTAGAGAAGAAATAAATGAAATTGAAAACAAAAAAAGAACAACAGAAAAAATAAATGCAACAAAGAGCTGGTTCTTTGAGAAGGTTAATTAAATTGACAAACCCCTAGCTAGACTCAGTAAAGAAAAGAAAGGACACAAATAAACAAAATCAGGGCTGAAAGAAGGGAAATTTTGACTGACATCACAGAAATACAAAGGATCATACAAGAATACTATGAAAAATATGTAACTTCAAATTTAATAATATAAAAGAAATAGACCAGTACTTAGAAAAATACAATCTTCCTAGACTGAATCAAGAACTGGAAAATCTAAATAGACCAATCAGCAGTATGAAAATTGAAATAATCATCAAAAACGTATCAAAATTTAGAAGTCCAGGAACAGATGGTTTTACTAGTGAATTCTACCAAACATTCAAAGAAGATTTAATACCTATTCTCCTCAAACTCTTTCAAAAAATTGAAGAGGATGCAACACTTCCCAATTCACTTTATGAGGCCAATATTACCCTGATAACAAAACATGTTAAAGATAACACACAAACACAAACAAATTGAGATCGATATCTCTCATGAACACAGATGCAAAAATCCTAAATAAGATATTAGCGAACCTAATACATCAATATATTTAAAAGATTATATACCATAATCAGGTGGGCTTCATTCCAGGGGCACAGGGATGGTTCATCATAAGCAAATCTATTAAAGTAATACAACACATAAACAAATTAAAAAATAAGAATCATATGATTATATCAACAGATGCAGAAAAAGCCTTAGACAAGAAACAGCATCCATTTATAATCAAAACACTTAACAAAATGGTTATAGAAGGAAAGTATTTCAACATAATAAAGGCCATATATGAAAACCCTCAGCCAACATTATACTGAATGGTTAAAAACTAAAAACCTTCTCTCTAAGAAACAAAGCAAGGCTGTCCACTATTGCCATTGTTATTCAATATAACATTAGAGGTCTTAGTGAGTACGATCAGACAAGAGAAAGATATAAAAGGCATCTAAATAGAAAACGAAGAAGTTAAACTGTCACTCTTTGTGGATGACATCATTCTTTATATAGAAAACCCTAAAGA
>NW_006434153.1:0-777 GCF_000325575.1 Pteropus alecto | reverse complement strand
TTGCCTGATTGTACTTGCTAGGACCTCCAATGTTACATTAAATAACAATGGTGATAGTGGATAGCCTTGTCTTATTCCCGATCTTATAGAAAAGATTTTTAGTTTTTCACCATTAAGGATAATGTTAGCTGAGGGTTTGTCGGATGTGGCCTTTATTATGTTGAGGTACTTTCTTTCTATACCTATTTTATTAATTGTTTTGATCATAAATGGATGCTGTATCTTGTCAAAGGCTTTTTCTGCATCTATTGATATGATCATAAGATTCTTATTCTTTATTTTGTTTATGTGGTATATCGCATTAATCAATTTGCATATGGTAAACCAACTCCATGCCTCTGGGATGAAGCCCACTTGATCATGTAATATAATATTTTTAACGTGTTGTTGTATTCGGTTCACTAGTATCTTATTTTGGATTTTTGCATCTGTGTTCATAAGAGATATTGGTCTGTAGGTTTTTTGTGTGTTATCTTTACCAGGTTTTGGTATCAGGGTAATATTGGCCTCAAAAAATGAGGTAGGAAATATTGCCTCCTCTTCGATTTTTTTTGGAAGAGTTTGAGGAGAATGGGTATTAAATCTTCTGGTGAAGCTGTCTGGTCCTGGACTTTTTTTGGTAGGTTTTTGATGATTGTTTCAATTTCCATACTGCTGATTGGTCTATTTAGATTTTCCAGTTCTTGATTTAGTCTGGGAAGATTGTATATTTGTAAGAACTTGTCCATTTATTCTAAGTTAGTAAATTTGGTGTTATATACTTTTTTATAGTATTCT
>NW_006434152.1:0-677 GCF_000325575.1 Pteropus alecto | reverse complement strand
GGGGCCGGCGGGGGAGGGGGCGCTGCGAGGAGGCCCCGGCAGACATTTGTGCCGCAGTCCAAGCTCGGCGCCCCCGGCCCCTTCCTTGTCTGCGCCCGCCCTCCCCGATCTCTCCTTCCTTCCTTCCTTCGTTTCTTCCATCGTTCAGCCATCGCCGGTGGACACAGACTTGATCTAGGCACCGCGTGAGCACAGGGTCACAGCAGATGTAACACGTCACACTCCCTCTTCGGAGGACGAGCGTGCAAACAAGATAATTCTGAGCGCAATAAGCCCCGTGAACTGAACAAAGGCAGCTGGGGTGACGGAGTGATTTCAGGTGGCGCCCAGGGAGGGGGGCTGGCTGAGTGGGTGCCGTCTGAGCCAAGACCTGAATAATGAGAAGGAGCCAGTTACGGGAAGAGCAGAGGGGTGTGTGTGCGCGTGTGCGTCTGCACGTGCGTCGCAGACAGAGACACTGGGGACTGGGGTGCGTACACACCTGATAATGAGTCCCCACCCTTCATATCACAGTATGTGGAGTTCGTACGCGTATGTGTGTGTGTACGTGTGTGTGCACATGTGTTAGTGTTTACACGCGTGTGCATGTCCGTGCTTTTGTGTGTGTGTGTGCATGTGCGTGTGTACACTCCCAGGAGAAGTTGCTCGGCATGTGGACGCCCTGTGAGGGGTGGGTT
>NW_006434151.1:0-677 GCF_000325575.1 Pteropus alecto | reverse complement strand
CTGAAACTCCACCTCCCCCAACTCGTGGCCCCACCTAAGTCATATCCAGGTGTAACCTCAGCAAGCCAGGTGCTCCTTGCTGAGCAGAGCCAAACTCACATTACTGCCAGCAGACCTCGGTTTCTGGCATAGTTTCTTGAGTCACCTATAAGCACAGCATCTGTGGATTCTCTTTGCTGAATCTTTACAGGTGGCCCCAGAGGGGCACAGGCTGGGGTTAAACTTGGACTGCCACTGGACACCTACTACACAAAGCCACTCTAATAAGATTAGGAGACTTAGGAGCTTTGCTTACTACATACAAACAGATACAGAAAGGCAGCCCAAATGGGAAGACAAAGAAGCAGAAACCATATGAGAGAACAGAACAGAGATCCAGGAATAATGGAGTCAAGTAATCTAACAGACGCAGAGTTTAAAACATTGGTTTTAAAGAGATTAAGAGGTACAAATGAACAGTTGCAAAACAGACATGGAGATGTAGAGCATACCATGGGGAAGATGGTTAATAATGTAATAAATATGTAAGGGGGAAGAGGGGTACTAGATTTAGTGGGGTGATCACTTTGCAAATTATGTGGCTCTCTGATCACTATGCTATACAACTGAAACTGTTATATTATTGTATGCCAAGTATAATTGAAAAATACTAATTGAATTGTACAATGTAAATACAA
>NW_006434150.1:0-800 GCF_000325575.1 Pteropus alecto | reverse complement strand
AAAGAAATAGAATAAAAAATCATCAGATTTATATGTTAGCACAAAAGACCCCAGATTGCCAAAACCATCCTGAGAAAAAAGAATGAGGCTGGAGGCATCACTCTACCTGACTTCAAATTATACTACAAAGTAACAGTAATCAAAATGGCATGATATTGGCAGCAAACAGACACACGGACCAGTGGAACAGAATCAAGAGTCCAGATGTAAACGCATGATATATGGGCAAATGATTTTTGACAAAAAATCCAAAAACATACAGTAGAGAAAGGAAAGCCTCTTCCATAAATGGTGCTGAGAAAACTGGAAAGCCACCTGCAAAAGAATGTAACCAGACTATTATCTACCACCAAACACCAAGATTAGCTCAATTAAGGACCTGAATATAAATACAAATCAAAACCACAATGAGATACCATCTCACACTTGTTAGAATAACTATAGTCAACAAGATAAATAATAACAAGTGTTGAAGAGGATGTGAAGAAAAAGGAATCCATATACACTGTTGGTGGGACTGTAAATTGGTACAGCCACTATGGAAAACAGTATGGAGTTTCCTCAAAAAAACTAAGAATTGATCTACCATATAATCCTGAAATCCTTCTACTGGGTATTTACCTCAAAGACTTGAAAACCCATATCCAAAAAGATATTTGCACACTGATGTTCATAGCATTATTCACAGTGGCCAGGACATGGAAGCAACTGAAATGTCCTACATTAGATGATTGGCTAAACAAGCTGTGGTACATATACGCAATAGAATACTATTCAGCCATAAGAAGAGATGAAATACT
>NW_006434149.1:0-334 GCF_000325575.1 Pteropus alecto | reverse complement strand
TAAATAAGTGTTATGTCTTCTTGGGGCATGATTCCTTTTCTCACTCTGAAATGTCCCTCAGTATCTTTCTTCACCATTTTTAAATTTTGAAGTCTTTTTCGTCCGATATTAGTACTGGTACTCTTGCTTTTCTCTGAATGCCATTTGCTTGAAATATTATGTTCCACCCTTTCACTTTGAGTCTGTATTTGTCTTTGGAGCTGAGGTGTGTCTCCTGGAGGCAGCCTATGATTGGGTTTTGTGTTGTGATCCATTCTGTGACTCTGCGCTATTTTATTGGTGACTTCAGTCCATTTACGTTTAGGGGGATTATTGAAATATGAGGTCTTCTTTT
>NW_006434148.1:0-593 GCF_000325575.1 Pteropus alecto | reverse complement strand
TCAGATTTTAGAGTTTCCCAGCTTTTTCACTCTGGTGAGTGACCCAGACCAGTGAGGCCAGAAGAACATCCCTACACCAAGGAGAGCTAGGGCTTTCCCCAGAGTTGAGAGAGGGAAGGGTCTCCTGAACTGGGGTGAGGGGACTGGGTGGGTGGCAGGGTTTGTGCACCATCCTTCTCATTCCTGGTGACCAGTGAGCATAACCAGATTGTGACAGCCCTTCCAGAGAAGAAGGTGGAAGGGGCGATTTTAGAACCTGGGAAGAGGACACTTGAAATCTGGTGCTCAAGTACTTATAATAATCAAGCTTTATATAGCATTTAGTGTGGACTAGACAGGATCCTAAAAGCTTCGCATACGTTAATGTTAATTCATTTAGTCCTTCCTACAACCCCAAGAAGCATGCACTGTTTTTAGCTCTATTCCAAGAAGAAGAAGAAAACAAAGGCACTGACGGATGAAGAATCTACCCAGAGTCACCCAGCTAGTGAGTGGCTTGTCAGGGATTTTGAGCCCCGAGGAAGTATAGCTCGACGTCTGCCTCTTTCTCAGAGGCGCTGGCCTCGGCCACTCCGGGTTCACAGTCCACCCTC
>NW_006434147.1:0-4255 GCF_000325575.1 Pteropus alecto | reverse complement strand
GTACAAATGGGTAGTTGATAGATGAGCATTGGGACGGGGAACACAACATAGGAAATGCAGGCATCAGTAATGTAATGGAGGCATGTAGAGCCCAAAGAGAGAATGAATAACTAGGAGGATCATTCATACACTATATAAATGTCTAACCAATGACCTATATACCTGAAACTAATAACAAAATCTCATTTAAAAAAAAAAAGTCATCACTGGCATTTTTCAAAGAACTGCAACAAATAATCATAAAATGTGTATGGGACCATAAAAAAAATTGCCACAACATTCTTGAGAAGGAACAAAGTTAATTTCTTAGTCCTTGATATCAAACTATACTAGACTCTCCAACTTCTTGGAATTTCTAACCAAATTTCCAAATATTCCAACAATAACATTTACACACCACAATTTTCTCTACTACAATCTCATACTTAATTTGGCTTTAGAGTACGGTTTCAAAGTAATTGTAGGTACCATAGTAATTCCACTAGAACCTATGTAGATATCTAACCAGATCCAATTATATAGTTTTTTGCAACCCAGGAACGTATTGTCCTTTAATGTGGTACTTAAAAACAAAAGAATCAAGCCTAGCATTTGAATTTATGGCAATAGTAGCAAAATTACTGGGTACTTTTTATAATGAAGGTATTGGAAGTGAATGTAACATGCACATACTGACTTCAAGTTTCAGTGCACATCCATATTTATTGATAAGAGTACTGACAGTAGCCCAGATTGGTTGAGGAAATCACAGCCTGTTTATTGTTCATGCGGATACAATTTACACATTTACCTAGGCCAAGAAGTAAATTATACTTTATTGGTTTTGAAGTAAACCTGGACTATGTCATTTTCACATACATCCTATGGATAGTTTTCAAGACAATTCTTATTTGCATTTGTTCAAAAAACTATAATGTGTATGCTTTTTTTTTCACTTGCTAAAAAATGTCCATCAGTTCTTTGAAAATCAAAATACAGTAAAATCTTGTTAACTGTCATTTGTGGTGATACTAAGATGTCGGCTGAATGCTGTTTTCCGTCATGATATTTATAAATAAAGCAAATGAAGTATAAGCTTAAGAACAAGACGAAATGTCAAGAACTTTAGAAATATTTATTCATAATAGAAGTTTTATACCCGTTTAGAAATCTATAGTAGGCTACAGTGCTCAAACTGTACAGTACTGGCATGAAAAGAGACTCATAAACCAATGACACAGAACATAGATACTTAAATAGAACTGTGACTAGCTGCTTCTTTAATTTTTGATAAAGGAGGGAAGAATATACAATGGGATTAAGATTGTAGTCAAAGAGTAAACTTAGAAGACTCACATATAAGACCTACAAGCCATAAAACTCTGAGAAGAAAACGTAGACTCTAATTCTAAAACATTGCTCTTAGTACTTTTTTTTTTTTAATGTCTCTTCAGGCAGGGGAAAAATAAAATTAAAAAGATAAATTAAAGGACCTAAGGACCTTCTTCAGCCGAAGAAGTTTTTGGGTGGCAAAGGAATACATCATCAAACAAAAACACAAGCTACCTAATAAGAGACTATTCTCGCCAATAATACAATTTCATAGAGTTTAATATCCAAAACATATTCTGAAAACTCATACAAGTCAACAAAAACGAAACAGAAAATCCAATTCAAAAATTGGCCAAAGTCCTAAGTAGGCATTTCTCCAAAGAGGACATACAAGTGGCCACGGGATAGAAAAACAGATGTTTGACATCTTTAATCATCAGAAATTCTTCATTAAAACCATAGTGATATACCACCTCACGCCTGTTAGAATGGCTGTCATCAAGAAACTAACACACATGTGTTTTTGAGGATACGGAGGTAAGGGACCCCTCATGTACTATTGCTGGGACTGTAAACGGGTGTAACCACTGTGGAAAACACTGTGGAGTTTACTTAAAACAATAAAAACAGAATTACAGTATGACCTAGCCATTTCACTTTGGGGTTATTTTTTCAACAAAATTTTTAAAAAGTATATCTGCACCACTATTTGCATTATAGCATTATTTACAATAGCCAAGATATGGAAGCAACCTAAGTGCCCATTGAAAGGTAATTGGATAAACAAGTGCTACACATGCACAATGAAATATGACTCTACCATAAAAATGGAAATCTTTCTGATTGCGACAACATGGACAAACCCAGAGTGATGTAAGCCAGGTAAAATAAGCTACACAAAGGAGGACTCTACCGTATGCTCTCACTTCTGTATGAAATATGAAGAACAAAATGCATACACAAGAAAAACAGAAGCAAACTGATAGGTACAGAGAACAAACTGATGATTGTCGGATGAAAGGATCGGGGACCTTGGTGGAGAAATTAGAAAGCGCAAATTGATACTTACAAAATTGTCATGGAGATGTGCAGCACAACACAAAGAATGTAGTCAATAACGTTGTACCATGTATGGCATCAGGTGATACTAGACTCATTGAGGATCACATTATAAATTATCTGAAATTCTAACCATTGCCTGTCCACTTGAAACTAACATGAAATACTCATGCTGAGTATCATTTGCTATTGAACTAAAAACTATGGAAGTTAGTAGTTATAAAATAGTCATTGGATAGAAAGTTACAGCATAGGACATTTCTATTAGCTTTTGTCTGAAATTTGCACTTCCTCTCTGGCACAATTGGATAAAGACTGTTGTAACACCTTTTCAGAATATTTACACCCTTATGATTACTAATTTCTCTCTGGATCCTGATAATTTGCTTTGTTAATTTCTTCTCGTATTCTTTATCTGAAATGGAAACAAATATTTCAGCTTTTAAAGTAGCTTTATTCATGACATATCTTACTCTATGTCTTCATTTTTAATCTAATGACGCTGCAATTGAATTATATCAAACCCTGGATGATTTACACTTTTTAGTTATTATTCGAATAGTGCTATCTTCTGCAGGGGATACTTCACCTAAACACCAGAAAACATTTAATTTGCTATGAAATCCTGCCTACATCTTTCGGACAAGTGACATGCACAGAAAATTCCATTTACCCTCAGAAGTAGAAGTCCCTGTATTAAACTGTGACATTTTATATTTAATAGATGTTTTTGTCATAATTTGTGTGTTTACTACAAATGTTTCTTTAATATTTCTTACATCGATTATAGCAATTCAGTTATAGAGCCTCAGAAACAAGGTTATGTGGTTCAGTAGTAAAATTTTTTATTGTATGTAGATTAACCTGGAATTAGACTCCTTTGGGGCATAATTTTTAAAATTCTATTTTAATATACAATTTCTATTCGCATGCAACATAAATACGCACACACATCGAGACAGCTTAATTTCGGCCCCTATCTCTAAGAGTTGCACATTATAGGGTTCTTTGCATTCTTCTGTGGCTTTAGCCACATATTCTATGTTAAAGCAATTCCCAGAACAGAGTTGTCACTTTTATTATAAAAACTGATTGTCACCTTTGCATCTTAAGCCATTTCCCTTTGACATTTTTGTCTTCCAAATTCTTCTATCATCTGACACCCATCACAATGTCCTGTGTATTTGAGTTTATTTTTTTGCTTTGTTTTGTGTTCCCATTTATTTATTTTGGTTTCCTAGATTTCACATATAAATGAAACCATAAGATATGTGTATTTCTCTTTCTGACTTATTTCATTTAGCATAATACCCTCTAGTTTCATCCATGTTGTAACAAATGGCAGTATTTCAGTTTTGCTTGTGGCTGAGTAATAGTTCATGTACCTGTGGACCACAAAATTCTTTAAATTTTATAGGACATTTATACAGCTTATAAAATGATCCCACGAATTCTCTATGTCTTCTCCGGCTCTCCACCTAGGCAATACATTAAAATTAACTGTGCTCCCAATCCCCATGACCATCTATCACTATTAATTTATACTTCTTTAACCCTTCACTCCCTTCTCTCGACCTTCCAAACCATCATCTTTTTGGTGTTATCGATTTGTCCTCTATATTTCTGAGTGTTTTTTGATCAGTTTGCTCTTTTTGTTCCTTTGATTCTTTATACAAGTGAAATCATATGGTATTTATCTTTCTCTGTCTGACTGATTTCACTCAGCATAATAATCTCCAGTTCTGCCCACGTCGTTGGGAATGGTGTGATATCGTTTCTTCTATGGCTGAGTAATGTTTCATTGTGTATAAACCCTAACATTTTTACCCAGTCTTCTCTTGATGGCCATCACAGTACTTCCATATCTTGGCTATTGTAAATTGTT
>NW_006434146.1:0-636 GCF_000325575.1 Pteropus alecto | reverse complement strand
CTGGTCAATCATCTGAATTAAGTACATTTACATCCTTGCCTTCATGCTTCAAAGCTGATCAGTGTCCATCTAAAATCTTTGGAGACGGTTTCAATTTCCACATGGAGTAGCAAACACATGGTGTTCATCTGTGGACCCGCGCTCCTGAGGACAGAGATTCCTACCACATCCTCCCCAGAATGAATGCCCTTCAAATTACCCTTCGACACTCCCGGCCACACACTGTGGTATTCTGATTTTTTTTGGCAGAGAAGAAAGACTGTATACGAAAGCTCTATGCACTAACACGAACACTGAACTGAACATCGATCCTAACCCTAAACCTAAAGCTACTCCCCAACCTAATTTGAACCTTAATCATAAATTTTACACTAACAACAACCATAACCCTAACATCTTACTTTAAAATTAACCGTAAGTGTAAAGATAACCCAATCCCTAATAGTAACCCTAACTCTGACAATAACCCAAACCTTGATCTTATCCCTAAAAGTAAAATGAAATTTAACCCAATTCTAACCCTAACCCTAAATTTTATATTAACAATAGCATTAACCCTAAGTGGTTTCTTTTAAGCAAATCCTAATATATATATAAGCCTATTCTAACACTAAGCCTATCCCTAAGCATAACCTT
>NW_006434145.1:0-282 GCF_000325575.1 Pteropus alecto | reverse complement strand
GACAAATATTTGGAGCCTTAATAGTGTCTCATATTTTTATAGTCTTGGAATCCTTTTTCTTGCCATTCTGATTGGGCGTCCTGACTGGCTTGCTCATCCTCTAGATAGGGCATTTGATCCTTTTCTTTCTTCATTTTGTTTATTCCTTTGTTTATTCCACTTACTATACTTCTCATCTCAGATAATGTGTTCTTCATTTCAGACTGGTTCTCTTTTATAATTTCCATTTTTATGTTTTTAAATTCTCTGTTGATTTTATCTACACTTCTCAAAAGTTCATTG
>NW_006434144.1:0-947 GCF_000325575.1 Pteropus alecto | reverse complement strand
CATGGAATGTCTTTCCATTTCTTTGTATTTTCTTCAACTCCTTTTAATAAGGTCTTATAGATTTCATTATATAGGGCCTTCACATGTTTCATTAGATTTATTCCTAGGTATTTTATTCTTTTTGTTAAAGTTGCAAAAGGAATTATTTTTTCCACTTCTTTTTCTGACACTTCATTATTAGAGTGTAGGAACACTATAGATTTTGAACATTGATTTTGTATCCAGAAACTTTATTTGCTTATTGTTTCTAGTAGAGTTCTTGTGGAGTCTTTAGAGTTTTCTATATAGAGAATCATGCCATCCATAATTAGTGACAGTTTGACTTCTTTGTTTCCTATTTGGATGCCTTTTATATCTTTCTCTTGCCTGATTGCATTCGCTAGGACTTCCAATGTTATATTGAATAACAGTGGCGATATTGCCAGCCTTGCCTTGTTCCTGATCTTAGAGGAAAAGTTTTTAGTTTTTCACCATTAAGTATAATGTTGACTGAGGGTTTGTCATATATGGCCTTTATTATGTTAAGTTACTTCTATACCGATTTTGTTACATGTTTTGATCATAAAATGGATGCTGTATCTTGTCGAAGGCTTTTCTGCATCTGTTGATATGATCACATAATTCTTATTTTTTAATTTGTTTATGTGGTGTATCACATTAATCGATTTGCATATGTCGAACCATCCTTGTGCCTCTGTGATGAAGCCCACTCGATCGTGGTGTATAATCTTTTTAATATGTTACTGTATTCAGTTTGCTAGTATCTTATTTAGGATTTTCGCATCTGTGTTCATGAGAGATATTAGTCTGTAGTTTTCTTTTTTTGTGTTATCTTTACCAGGTTTTGGTATCAGGGTAATATTGGCCTCATAAAATGAGTTAGGAGATATTGCCTCCTCTTCGATATTTGGGAAGAGTTTGAGGAGAATAGGTACTATTCTTTGAAT
>NW_006434143.1:0-388 GCF_000325575.1 Pteropus alecto | reverse complement strand
TAGGTTATTAAATTTGGTGTTATATACTTTTTGTAGTTTTCCTGCATTATCCTTTGTATTTCTGTGATGTCAGTTGTAATTTCCCATCTTTCATCCCTGATTTTTTTTATTTGTGTCCTTTCTCTTTTTTCTTTAATGAGTTTAGGGGTTTGTCAATTTTATTAATCTTCTCAAAGAACCAGCTTTGTTGCATTTATTTTTACTATCATGATTTTGGTTTTCAATTTCTGCTCTAATTTTGATTATTTCTTTGCTTCTGCTGACTTTAGGCTTCATTTGTTCTTTCTTTTCTAGTTTTTTAAGATGAAGCGTTAGGTTATTGATTTGGGCTCGTTCTTGTTTTTGGAAGTTGACCTGTAATGATATGAACTTTCCTCTTATGACAGTT
>NW_006434142.1:0-777 GCF_000325575.1 Pteropus alecto | reverse complement strand
CAGAAAGCAAAAGATAAAATGGCTATAAGAAAACCCCATATTTCAGTCACCCTAAATGTAAATGGACTGAACTCACCAATAAAAAGGCACGGAGTTGCAGAATGGATCAAGAAACAAAACCCAACCATATGCTGCCTCTAGGAGACATCCAAAGACAAATATAGACTCAAAGTGAAAGGGTGGAAAATGATATTTCAAGCAAATTGCATTCAGAGAAAAGAAGGAGTAGCAGTACTAATATTAGACAAAATAGACTTCAAAATAAAAAAGGTAAAATAACGTCCTTAAATGACACATTAGACAAACTGGACATAATTGACATATACAGAGCCTTCCATCCAAAACAGCTGCTTATACTTTCTTCTCTAGTGCACATGGAATATTCTCAAGAATAGACCACATACTGGGACACAGAAATAGCTTCAAAGAATATAAGGTTGAAATCATACCAACCATATTCTCTGATCATAATGATTTGAAAGCAGAGATCAACTGCAAAAAGAAATCAGGAAGAACCACAAATACATGGAGATGAAACAACATGCTACTGAGGAATAAGTGGATCAGAGAAGAAATAAAAAGAGAGTTCAAGAGATACATAGAAATAAATGACAATGATAGTACAACATATCAAAACTTTTGGGACATGACAAAAGTGGTCATAAGAGGAAAGTTCATATCATTACAGGCCTACCTTCAAAAACAAGAACTAGCCTAAATAAATAACCTAACGCTTCATCTTCTAAAACTAGAAAAGGAAGAACAAATGAAGCCTAA
>NW_006434141.1:0-562 GCF_000325575.1 Pteropus alecto | reverse complement strand
AAATATTCAGAAGTCAGTGGCATTTCTATACACCAGTGATGAACTTTTGGAACGAGAAATTAAGCAAACAATCCCATTTATAATTGCATAGAAAACTATAAAACACCTGGGAATCAAATTAACCAAAAGGTAGAAGACCTGTTTCAGAAAATTATGTCATTGAAAAAAGAAATTGAAGAAGATACAAATAAATAGAAGCATATACTGTATTCATGGGTAGGAAGAATCAACATCATTAAAATGGCCATACTACTCAAAGCAATATGTGTATTCGGTGCAATCCCTATAAAAATACCAATGGCATTTTTCAGAGAGCTAGAACAAATGATCCGAAATTTATATTAAAAATCCTGAATAGTCACGGCAATCTTGAGAAAAAAGAACAAAGTCAGAGGTATCATATTATCTGATATCAAACGATACCACAAGACTACAGAAATCAAAACAGCATGGCACTTGCATAAAAACAGATATATCGATCAATGGAACAGAATAGAGAGTACAGAAATAAATCCATGTCTATACGATCACTTAATATATGACAAAGAAGGTAAGAATATAC
>NW_006434140.1:0-689 GCF_000325575.1 Pteropus alecto | reverse complement strand
GAATCTTCTGAGTGGAGTGACCTCTGTTATCCAGTCTAATGACCTCACGGCAATGGAAGCGCTAAATCTGCCCACTGGGAGAAGGGAGGGATCTACAGGGAACAATGGATACCACTGGCACTTCTGTACAGAGCAAATCTCGCCTCTGCCCTCACTTGGACAAAATCTCCCTGCAAGTGTCTGGTGACCCCTGTGTGGTGCTGAAACGGCACTGGTGCTCAGAGCAAGCAGATCCATCACCAGGAAAATCTGCTTGCAGAAGCCCCTTTAAGCGGCTTCTGCCAGCCTCTGGAGACCGGGCCACCCCACGTCTTCTCCCTGTCCTACCTTCTGCCGTTGCAGGGTGATTTTCTGGACTTTTCCTAGTTGTATGACTTGTTCATCTAGATCTCAGGCGATTTTTCCTTGCTGCTGCTCCTTTTTACCATCACAACTTTGATTTGGTCGCTAGAGGGATGAACAGAGCCTCTATCATCTACGCCATTTTCTTTCTCCCCCGTCCCCATTTTTAAAATAATTTTTTTAACTTTAGAATCATTTTAGATTTACAGTAAAATTGACAAGATAGTGAGAGAGGAGAGGAGGCATCTGAAAAAATGCAAAGGAAAGGGCCTGCAGAATTAACTGACTCAGCCTGTTAAAACTACTCTCTCCCCCCATGCTGCTCAGTGCTCTCCAGCTAACATGTT
>NW_006434139.1:5050-13593 GCF_000325575.1 Pteropus alecto | reverse complement strand
TAGTGAATAGACATTTATATAACTTATGAATTGATTACCCAATATGTCTAGTATTTGCCTGACTTCATACATAGTTATTACATTATTACTGACTGTAACCCAATGAGACAACATAGGTGAACCAAGAGGCCATTGTGCCAAGTGAAATATGTCAGACAGAGGAAAACAAGTACCACGTGATCTCACTTATGTGTGGACACTAAAGACAAAGTGAATGAGCAAATAAAACAGAAGCAGACTCATAGATATAAAGAACGAACTGATGGTTATCAGATAGAGAGGGGACTTGGGGGCTGGGTGAAAAATCAGAAATAGATTTAAAAAAACAAATTGGTAGTAATGAAATAGTCATAGAGATGTATGACTATGTTGTACTTGAAAATAAAATATTTCTTTAGGGTGATGAATATGTCTCAGAACTAGAGATGACAGTCGCACACTCTTATAAATATGCTGAATGCCACTGAATTGCAATACTTCCTAAATCTTGTGACATTAGATAATATAATCAAATCAGTTTCAAGTGCACACTTTAACAATACAACACTTATATATTGCACTGTGTTCAGTACTCAAATTTAAATTTCCTCTACCACTAAATTTTGACCACCTCTATCCCAATCTTCCTTTCTCTCCCATTTCTCTCTGGTAAGCACTAAATTGTTGTCTGTGTTCATGAGTCTCCACTCTTCGTGTGTGTATGTGTGTGTGTGTGTGTGTGTGTGTCTGTGTGTGTGTGTGTGTCTGTGTGTGTGTGTGTGTTGCTTTAGATTTTATATCCCATGTGTGAGTGAAATCCTATGGTTCTCAATAATTTTTATCTGACTTACTTCACTTAGCATGGTGATCTCAAGATCGATTCATGGTGCTGATGATTCAGCACATGGTCTTTTCTTATGTTTGAGTCATATCTCGTATATATATACCGAATCTTCTTTATCCAATCATCTATCAAAGGTACTTTTGTTGTTTCCATGTCTTGGCCACCACGAATAATGCTGCCATGAATATTAAGTGCATATTTCTTTACAGAAAAACATTTTCAAATAATGGTGATAGACACTTGGAAGTAAGTTTCCTGGGTCATATGATAAATCTGTTCTTATTGTGGAGGATCCTCCATACAGTTTCCCATAGTATTTACCAATTGCTGTACCAATTTACATTCTTCTCAGCAGTGTATACGGGTTCCTTTTTCCCCACAATCTCTTCAACACTTGTTATTAACAGACATTCTTACATAACCTACATCTAGTCTAATCCTAAATTCAACACTAACTCTTCATCTCACCTTAATTGTAACCCTAAGTTAAAAATCAAACCCTAAATCATCTTGGAATGACATTAAACATAACATTTCCATCATAGAGTAAGAGAGAGCAATGTGAAGAAATAATAACTAAAACATTTGAAATTTGGTGAAGAAAACAGATATACAAGTCCAGGAAGTGCAGAGAGTATGAAGCAAGATGAGGTAAAGAGGCCCACATTAAGATAACAAACAAACAAGGGTGAGAATGTGCAAGAAAGGAAGTCCTCATACACTCTTGGCGGGATTGCAAAATGGTACAGTCTCTATGTAAAACAGCATGTGAGATCCTCGAAAAAATTAACACTTATACTACCCTTTGCCTCGGCAAGTGCACTTGTTAGTGTTTATTCAAAGAAAGAAAATCAGAACACAATTTCATGGCGGCATTATTCACAATAGCCGAGATATGAAAGTAACCTACGTGTTCATAATATATGATAGGATAATATTATATAGTACATATACACAACGGAATTTTATTCAGCTATTTTAACAACTGAAATCTTAATAAATACAATAAATTAAAGGATATAAATACATCTAAAAAAATTGTTCCTGTACACTAACAACGACCTTTCTAAAAAAGAAATTTTAAAAAAGGCCAACTTATAATGGTATCCATATGAATAAAAATTAGAACTGTTTTTCCAAAGATGAAAAACTTATATACCAAACACAGATTAAATATTTTTTCAAGCCATACAGAAATGAAAAGGTATTATGAGTACATGAATTAGAAGATGTACTATGATTAAAATGCTCATATCACCCAAAATGACCCTCAAATTTAATGTGTTCCATGTCTTTCATTTTAAAAATACATTCATAGGACTTAGTATGCTGTGATGCCTCTTTTTGACATTTTAAATGTACAACCTCTGGTTGCATGCTTTCGACAAGATTACAGTATTTATTCTCTCAATTCTTTTGTAAAAAAAAAAGTTTTCATTTACTCATCTTGATCTCAATTCAAGATTATCTCTTTGTCTCTGACTTTCAGCAGTATTAATACTATTTGAGTGTGTATATGTGTGAGTTCATTTTGTTTAAGGACTTAATCTAATTTTGTGAAAAGCATTGGCCAACTATTATTTAATTCTTTTTATCTCTTATTCTTTCTCTTTAACTTTTCCTATTCAGATTGTAATTATTCTCATAGCACATTATTTCATAGAGCCCCACAGTGCTTTGATGTTCTCTTCTTTTTCTCATGTTTTTCCTTTTGAATTTCAGTTTGTGTAACTTCTATTGACATTCTCCAGTTTACCGTTTCTGTGACACCTTTGCCTAATATAGTTCTGCACTTGCTGACAGCTTTGTTTCTTAATTTTTCTGTTGTTTTGTTCTTCTTGTCACCATTTTCTCATTTCCATTTGATTCTTTTAGCTTACATCACTCAGCTGTAATAACCTGTAGTCTGTCTAGCTTTCCTTTGACCTTTTAAATGTCGTAACCAAAGTAACTTTCAATTCACTGTTTAGCTACCCCTATACCTGTGTTACACACAAATGCTACCTTGATTTTTTTTTTTAATTTACAGTTGACATAAGGATAATATTAATTTCAGGTGTACTACATAGCAATAAGACATTTATATAACAAAATGATCACCCCACCTGGCACCATACATAGTTATCACAATATTTCGACTATATCTCTATGCTGTACTTTACATTCCCATAACTACTTGGTAACTGCTAGTTTGTACTCCTTAATCCCTTCCCTCTTCTCACCTTCCACAACCCTATATCCCATCTGGCAATGATCAAAATATTTTCTCTATCAATGAGTCTGTTTCTGTTTTATTTTTACTTTAGATCCCGTATGTAGTGAAATCATATGGCATTTGTCTTACTTCATCTCACCTGCACCACTCAGAAAAATACACTCTAGGTCCACCTACATTGTTAAGGATGGGATGATTTTATTCTATTTTATGGTCCAGTGATACTCTGCTTTATATGTGTATCACTTCTTTACTCACATCTGGATTGGTCGGCGCTTAGTTTGTTTCAATAAGGTCACTATTGTAAATAGTGCTTCAATGAACAAAAGACTGCCTTAATCTTGTGGAATTATTGTTTTGGGATTTTGCCATTCATTTGATGTAAGATTGCTATGCCAGCTTTTTGTTGTTGTTGTTTCTATTTTAATGACACGTATTTTCCATCGTTTTGCTTTCAGTATGTGTTTGCCTTTCAATCTGAAGTGCATCTCTTGAGGGCAGCATATATAAGGCCTTTGTTTGCTTATCCTTTGAGCCACCCTATGTCTTTTCCTTGGAGTATTTCATTTACAATTCAAGTAGGGTGACAAGGTGTAGTTATTGCCACTTTACTACTTATATTTTCTGTCTTCACCTTCTTCTTAAAGTAGTTTCTCTAACATTTCCCGTAATACTGGCTTGGTGTTGATAAACTCCTTTAGCTTTTCCTTGTCTGGGAAGCACTTTATCTATCCTTTAAATCTAAATGATGGCCTTTCTAGGTAGAGTATCCTTGATTGTAGGCCCTTGCTTTGCATCACTTTGACTATTTCATGCTAATCCCTTTCTGACCTGCAATGTGTCACTTGAGAAATCAGCTGACAGTCTTATGGGAGCTCCATTTTGGTAGCTAACTGTTTTTCTCTTGCTGCATTTAAGATTCTCCCTTTGTCTTGAACCTTTAGAATTTTCATTACGTGTCTTGGTGTGGATCTCTTTGGTTCATCTTGTTTGGAACTCTCTGCACTCCTCGACTTGTTAGGAATCTTTCTTGACATTATTTCTTTCAAAAGGTTTTCAACTCGTAGCTCTCTTCCTTCTACATCTCGATCCCCTATGATGCAAATGTTGGTTTCTTGGTATTGTCCCAGAGGCCTCTGAAGCTATCCTAATTTTTTGATTATTAGATCTTTGTGGCTGTCCTAATTGGGTGTTCTCTGCTACCTAATTTCCAAATTGTTGATTCAGTCTCCTACTTCTTATTTTCTACTGCTGGTTCCCTCTAAAGCATTTTAATTTGGGTTAGTGTGTGTTTTATTTGTCAATGGTTATTTCGTGTGTGTGACCAGATCTTTTCCACATTCATTTTTATGTTTTCTGTATTTTTGTTAAACTTTGTACAGAGTTCACTGAGCATTTTTATAACCGTTTTTTTTTTTCTGAATTCTGCATCTCGCAGTTTGTCTCCTTTTTATTTAATTAGTTCTCTGGCGTTCTGTTATGTTTTCTTATCTGGAACATGTTTCATTATATTCTCATTTTTGCTCTCCCTATGTATGTTTGTGTGGATTCGGGAGAGTTGCTCGGTCCCCCAGTCTTTGTGGAGTGGCCTTCTATTGTAGGTGTCCTGTGGGTCTTATTGGTGTAGCTTTTCTGACCATCTGAGCTAGGAGCTTCGAATACGTTCCAGTTGTGAGTTGCATGTGTTCTACTGTTCTTGTTGATCTTGCTTGTTATTTGTTCATAAATGGAATTTGTTTGTGAGAACTGGCCATGACTACAGTGGAGGAGCTATTATGCACAGGCTGACCCTGTGGAGGATCTGCTTTAGCAGGACACTGTTGCCAACTGTGTCTGACATTAGGATGTGTCAACCAAGGACAGGCAATTTGTCTGGAGAAAGCAAAGTAAGGAGCTTAGTTGGCACTAAATACTGGGTCTCCTAGAATCACTAGAGCAGACTCAAGGGTGTTATCTAGACTGGTGAACACTCAGATATCGTCTCTTCCTGCATCTGTATGTTGGATGTGGGGAGGACTTAACAAAGAAACTATGTCTTCTGCCAGCACGATTGCTTCAGTCTGGGAGGCAGCTTCGTCTCCAGCTCTTGACATGAAGCTAGTCAAAATTGTTTCTCTTCCTATGTCCCTGGTATCTTTTGAGCTGCTGCTCTAGAGCTGAAACTCAGAGGATTGAGTCCATCAATAAGAACGTCCTTAAGAGGACTATCTGCATTCCAGCCACACATCATCTCACTCAGCGACAATCTCCAATAGTTTCATAACCAAAATTTATGGAAACTTTTTCCCAGTATTGGAATTCTGGGCTGGGGGAGCCTTGTAAGGGCTAGAACGCTTCACTCCTCAGCGAATCCATCAAAGGTAAACTATCTCTCCAAATTTTTAGCTGGCTCATGTGTGAGATTGGCCAGTTCTGTATTTCCACCCTGCCTAGCAGACTCTGTCTTTTAATAGAACGTCTGTTATAGGCAGACTTCAGGAGATTGTCAATAAAGGTTTTTCTGTAGGTTAGTCATAATTTTGATGTGATTGTGATAGAAGGCAAACACAATATTTATCTCCTCTGCCATCTTAACCAGAAGCATTTTGAATGTCACTTTGAAAATATGTGCATCAGGGCTCTCGCGTTTGTGTTCCTCATTATTTCTCTTGCTCAGACATGCTAGGACAGTAACTAAACTTGTAGTGTCATGTTTGATTGTGTTATCTGTCATTATGTCATAGTCACAATTAATTAACTTTGTGGGGACCTGTACTCCTGCTACTTCCTGCTGGCCCTTCACTGTGAATTGTCTCTGTGAATCCAGTCAGGGATCTGCCTGCAGGCTTTTGTTGCTATGAAGACGATTGTTGAAGTTTGTTTCTTTTATGAATGTCAGAAAATTCCATTTGCCCCCTGATTCCTTGTTTATGTTTCTTCCTTGGTATGGGGTCTGTACATTCTGCTTTGCTCACAGAGCATCTATTTGCTTTTGCTCTCCCAGCTGCATGGCCCTGGTGTTTATGTTATGGTTATTGGTGTGGTGGTAGGGCTGGGAGAGTGTCTCTATCTGACCTTTGACTGATCCTTGTTCTTAGCCAGGGATGTGTCCTGGGCCTGGGTGTGTCCTTGCAGTTGTTCTTATCTCTCTTCCAGGAACAGTGTTCATCCTGACATATGTTCCTGCCCTGCCCTATGATAGATAGTCATCTAGATAGGCTGTCCCCCACATACAGTGGTTTTCCAGTGTCCTCAGATTCCATTTTCTGAAATACAAAGGATCATGGAGGAATACTATGAAAAAAATATATTACACCAAATTTAATAACCTAGAAAAAACGGATCAATACTTAGAAAAATTCAATCTTCCTAGACTGAATCAGAAAGATATGGAAAATCTAAACAAACTGATCAGCATTATGGAAATTGAAACAATCATTAAAAGCCTAACAAAAAGTAAATGTCCACGACCAGATGGCTACACCAGTGAATTCTAACAAACATTCAAAGAACATTTAATACCTATTCTTCTCAAACTCCTCCAAATTATCGAACAGGAGGCAATACTTCCCAACTCATTTTATAAGGCCAATGTCACACTGATACCAAAATCTGGTAAAGATAACACACAAAAAGAAAAACACAGAACAGTATCTCTTATGAACACAAGTGCAAAAATCCATATAAGATACTAGCAAACCAAATATATCAACATCTGAGAAAGATTATACACCATGATCAAGTGGGCTTCATCCCAGGAGCACCATCCCCAGGGATGGTTTAACATGAACAAATCAATTAATGTGATACACCACATTTTTTACAGAAATTAAAATATAAGAATCATATGATCATATCAATTGTTGCAAGAAAAGACTTTGACACGATCCAGCTTTCCTTTATGATCAAAACACTTAACAATTGGTATACAAGAAAAGTACCTTAACATAATAAAGGCCATAAAGGACAAACCCTCAGCCAACATTTACTTAATGATGAAAAACTAAAACCATTCTCTCTAAGATCAGGAACAAAGCAAGGCTGTCCATTGTCGCCATTGTTATTCAATATAACTTTGGGAGTCCTAGCGAGTGCAATCAGGCAAGAGAAAGTTATAAAAGACAACCAAAGAGGAGATGAAAAAGTTAAACTGTCACAATTCGAGGATGACTTGATTCTCCATATAGAGAACCTTGATCATTCTACAAGAACACTATGAGGAACAATAAGCAAATACAGAAAAGTCTGTGGATACAAAAATCAATGTTTAAAAATCCACTGCGTCCCCATACTCTAATAATGAACCATGAGAAAAAGGAGTGGAAAAGTAATTCCTTCTGCAATTGCAGCAAAAAGAATAAACTACCTAGGAATAAATTCGACAAAACATATGAAGGAACTATATAACGAAAACTACAATACTATATTAAAAGAAATTGAAGAACATACAGAAAAATGGAAAGATATTCTATGTTCTTGAACTGGAAGAATCAACATAGTTAAAAAGACCAAATCACCTAAAGCTTTATACAGATTTAATGCAATGACGATCCAAATGCCATGGATGTTTTTTTTTTTTAAAGAAATAGAATAAAACATCTTCAGATTTGTATGGAAGCACAAAAGACCATGAAGTGCCAAAGCCATCCAGAGGAAAAAAAAGAACGAGGCTGGAGACATCACTCTGCCAGTCTTCAAATTAAATTACAAAGCAACAGTCATCAAAACAGCATGGTATTGCAGCAAAACAGACACACAGACCAGCAGATCTAAAAAGCTTGCTCAGCAAAATAAATCGTCAACAGGGTAAGGAGACAAACATCTCCATGGGAAAATATATTTATAAGCAATGCCATCGATAACGGCCTCTTATCCAAAATATACAAAGAACTCATACAACTCAATAACGGCAAAAAACAAATGATCCAATCAAGAACTGGGCAGAGGAACTGAACAGACACTTCTCCCTAGAAGACATACAAAGGGCCTACCATCATAAAAAGATGCTCAACATCGCTAACTTTTAGGGAAATGCAAATCAGAACCACAATGAGATACCATCTTACACTTGTTACAATAGCTATTGTCAACAGGACAAGTAATATGTGTTGGAGAGGATGTACAGAAATAGGAACACTCATACACAGCTGATGGGACTGCAAATTGGTATAGCCACTATGGGAAACAGTTTGGAGGTTCCTCAAAAAACTGAGAATTGATCTACCATATGATCCAGCAATCCCACTGGGTATTTACCCCCAAGGACCTGAAAACCCATATTGAAAAAGATACCTGTACAACAATAGCAGCATTATTCACAATGGCCAGTACATGGAAGTGACAAAAGGGTCCTGGATAAAGGATTGGATAAGAAAGCTGTGGCACATATATTCAATAGAATGTTACTCAGCCATAAGAAGAGATGAAGTACTGTCATTTGCGACAACATGGATGGACCTCGAGATAATCATGCTAAGAGAAATAAGCCATATTAAAAAAGTAGAAAATCCCATAAAATCAATTATA
>NW_006434139.1:0-3932 GCF_000325575.1 Pteropus alecto | reverse complement strand
GTACAAAATTTAGTTACCCATTATAATCGGCTTATACACACACACACATACACACACACACACACATTCATTATATATTTCATAAAAATATATGAAACTAGTTAAGTATAGTTTTTTTCACATAAATGAGAACCGTTTGGGCATTTGGATTATAAAAATGTTAGTAGCAACTTTGAATCTCATCAATGAACTCTTAAGGCAAGGTACTAAAAGCACATTAAAGAGTGCATTCAGTGTTACTTCAAATATAAATACAATATTTTACTTGAGGGCCATGTTATTTAAGTTTTTATTCCCAATTATTGATTTTTGACAATAGTTAACAATGTCCATGTGTTGAAGACATTAACTTGGCATAATAACTTGGCATTATAGGAGATTTAGAGATTAGGTTTCTTACAGTCTTGTGTCAACAAATACCTTTCTCCTTTGTCCTTAGTTACACTTCACTCAAAATCCAAATTTTAAACGAGGCTGTCCTCAACTTTTACTCAGAATGAAAAAAAGATTTGGGATCAAAAATGCTTCTCCAGCAGCTTCGATAGCTCACAAATTCAACAGGGAGCATTTGGGAACAGAGAATATTGTAGGTAATCATCATTCTGGTTTTCTTGCTGACACACGTGGAGAAAGCATATTTCCAACTTCCACGAATTTAAATAAGGCATCAATAAGCAAGTTTGCTATCAGTCAGACAATTGTTAATACAACTACTCCAATCAGAAGTGAATTTTCTCCTCCTTCATTATCAGAACAAACTGAACGGATCCACGTACTGTATTGCAGTAGTTGACCACTTTTCATATGTGCTCACATGGCAGCTATGCTCAAGTAAATGGCCACTTCGTGAATTTTATTACAAGCACAACTTCTACTTCTCACTATATCCTATCTCCCTTACAGACAAGTTATTTTGGAAGGATACAGATTTCTACTTTTCCAGCTAGATATCCTGATTTATCAGTCAATGATGGTCCTTTTCCAACTTGCAACCAGCAGGCAACCCGTGGAGCCCCATGCCAACGATGGCTGATACATCTGCTTCCACTTTTTCAAGGTCAATTCATCAACCACCTCCGTCAGGAGAACACATCACCCTAATTACAGGTGATGTACCAATAGACTACCACACTATGCAAAATAACAAACATTAAAAATGTTAGCAAACATCAGCAAAATGCATGCAACCCTCTCCTTTGAACAATAAACTTATATGTTCACCTTAGGTGTTAATTTCCTTATTTTCGAAAGAGTTAAGAGTAAAATGATTATTTTTTTCATGGTAGTCTATATACCGTTGTTTACTATTTGGACTTTTTGGTCATTATGAACATTTAAGTAAAGTATATCTAATTAAGTGTTTAAAGGGGTAGAGATCAAGGGAGTAAAAGCAAATGAAGACATTGGAGTTAAGTGATATATGAAACAGTACAGGGAGAATCGATTTAAGGCCTAACTTGGAATATTAGGAAGGGATAGATTCATATCAAATCTAGAAAAGACACATGCAGTATTTACTATAGCTTTTTCTCAATTTCATTACATTTCCTGTGATTTTAAAATATAAGACCTTGGATTTCAGTTGGCAGAGTTGTCTTCATTCAAAATACATCTAACCCTTAATAGAATAGCATACTCTAACCAGCCCAGTAATCGTCATCACCATGATGTCCTCACTGAAATTGTAAGGATCATATACTCTTGTCATAGATTTCATCGCTGTCTGCATATACAGAATTTTACAAATATTTCAGATGTTTCTTTTTCTTCTACTGCCCTCAAGGCATTCAAGCTTACTTGTGTCCTTTTTCCTCCTTTTGTGAGTCCACTGAAGTGGAAATTCCCCTTAAGTGTCCAATCAGCACTTTCTGCTTCTGTAAGTATGCTTGTTGCAAAGCCACACATCTCAAAGTCAACAGAGAACTCATCCTCCCCTAAAAATGTATTGCGTTGATGCTTGTTACATAAAAAATCCTATGATCTATAACTGTCTGTAGCGACTTCAGAGGTCTGTAAGCCAGCCCATGCCAACTGTAACAACGCAAATATAATAATAAAATTGTCCCTAAGTTCAGGGGCCGAGATTTTCAGAGCGCTAGCTCTTCTTGGACCGCTAGCATAACAACATTGAGTTACTCCAAACCCACGGGTGCTGCTTGATTTCTCGCTGCTCTGAGTTTTTGCTACTTTTCTGCAGCACTACCTTTAAATTTTCTAATGCATGTTTTTACCTTGCTTTATGTTCCAAACAGAGAGTCTTAATACCTTATTCTGGCATTGACTGACTTTTATATTCCGAGCTTAGTGCCTCAGCATGACTAGCAATTCCCTTTAAGGTCTGGCCTCTGTGTTTCTTCCCTAGCTTCCCTTCCATATCTTTCTCTCCCACTATCTGTTCAGAGATACAAGTGAACAAATTCTTTTCAGTCATGCATACACCCTCCAACTCTTCTTAGTCATGCATATGACCAACTCACAATCTTGCCCTAATTCTTTCCCAGCATTAAAAGGCCCTGTTCTTGCTTTTTTATACACTGCTTAAACCATGCCAGAACAAGTGTATCCTCTTTGAGACAGTTCTGCCAACTTTTCCTTTCTACATTGGCAGAGATCTGGCAGAGCGCCTTCCAGATAATACATTTTAATATTTATTAAATGAGCAATAATTAAATTTTGTCTTGCACTAATTAAAATCTACTTTCTTTTTCAAAACAGCAAAATCCCCGTGGTCTTCAAGCTGTTACTTGTTGGCTTTCATTCTTCAACACAAGCTTTCCAGTTTCAAAGTCAGTGGCACAGATTGACAGCTAAGGTTGCTGCTCGAGTCATTCAGTTGTGCCTAGGGACAGAGAGTGTTAATTGTTCTTTCTGAATTCATACCCCAGAGGTCAAAATAGATCTCTTCCCATACTCTGCAATTGTTACTGTCTTCACGCCCCTAACCCCTTAATGATTCTCGTCCTCATACCTATATCTTTATTGTGTTCCAATTAATGCACTACTTAGACTCAACCTTCATCCAAAAGGTTCAAATAGGATATACATTTTTCATAATAGGTCTTTTTATGTCACACAACCAGTTCTTCTTCTGATATGTACCCAGGAATTAGCCAAAAGGACACAGTCCTTCATTTGAGACTGTTGTATTTACTAACCAAATTAACTTATGAGAATGTGTGGACTGAGGGCAGGCAAGGGTGGGAGAGTTAGAAATAAGCTCAATGTGCAACAATACCAAATGTCTGCAGATTTTAGAGAATATGGAACATGCATTAAATACTTTGACTTTCTCACATTGCTTTAAAATAAAAGGTGTAACATTATCGGCATGTAAAAGACCTAAAAAGCTAAATACAGAGAGATACTGAGGTTTCGCAGCACCATTGCGTTGCTGAAATCTGTTAATCATCCAGGAGAAAGAGCGTTGTAGCTTGGAAAGTGTCACCAGTGCTGAGGCAACTTAGATTGTTCTGATTGGACGCTAATGAGTCAGGGTAAGCAGTGGCGGCATCAGGTAAAATATGATTTTCTAGGACCAGGGGTCAAAATGGGCAATTTTTAAGAGGAGTCACAAGTCTGGCATTCAATGATAATTTCTATATGAACCACCTAGAGTTTCTTAGTGTGTGTACCGAAACTCCAATGATGGCTGCACTGTCATATTCTGACAATCTGGGGTTCAGGTAGGCTGCATCAGCAGCTAGACTCTAGCTTGCTCATCAGACAGTTGGACTTTTGGCAGGCATCTTCAAAATTATCCAGACAGGTCAGTCATCTGCTCATGTTTGTTTTCAAAATCACTGCCCCAAACAAAAATGTCTTTGAATTGCCAGATGTAATTTTTCCTGACGAAGCAGCTACACTACTTAGAACAGCCTCAGTTGGGCTAGGAAAATGAGTTTATGCTAGGGCTGAGCAACTATAGACTTGAA
>NW_006434138.1:0-469 GCF_000325575.1 Pteropus alecto | reverse complement strand
AAAAGAATAAAATATCTGGGAATAAATTTAATGAAGCATGTGAAGGACCTATTTCATGAAAACTATAAAACTCTGCTAAAAGAAATTGAAGGAGATACAAAGAAATGGAAAGATATTTTGTATTCTTGGATTGAAAGAATAACAAAGTTAAAATGACCATGTTACCCAAAGCATTATATGGATTTAATACAATCCTCATCAAAATCTCATTGGCATATTTTAAATAAATAGAACAAAAAATCATGAGTTTTGTATGGAAACACAAAAGACCCCGAATTGCCAAAGCCATCCTGAGAAAAAAGAACAAAGCTGGAGGCATCACTCTGCCCGACTTCAAATTATACTACAAGTGACAGTAATCAAAACGACATGGTATTGGCAGCAAAACAGACACACAGACCAGTGGAATAGAATTGAGAATCCAGAAGTAAAACCATATCTATATGGACAAATAATTTTCAACAAAAAA
>NW_006434137.1:0-1251 GCF_000325575.1 Pteropus alecto | reverse complement strand
TTATTTGTGTCCTTTCTCTTTTTTCTTCAGTAAGTGTTGACAGGGGTTTGTCAATTTTATTAACTTTCTCAAAGAACCAGCTCTTTGTTGCATTTATTTTTTCCGTTGTTTTTTTTTGTTTTGTTTTGTTTTGTTTTGTTTTCAACTTCATTTAATTCTGCTCTAATTTTGATGATTTCTTTCCTTCTGCTGACAGGCTTCATTTGTTTTTCCTTTTCTAGTTTTTTAAGATGAAGTGTTCAGTTGTTACTTGGGCTTGTTCTTGATTTTGGAGGTATACCTGTAATGATATAAACTTTCCTCTTATGACCACTTTTGCCGTGTCCCAAAAGTTTTGATACGTTGTACTATCATTATCATTTGTTTCTATGTATCCTGATTTCTTTTTTCATTTCTTTCCTGTCTCAGTATTCTTCAGTAGCATGTTGTATAATCTCCATGTATTTGTGGTTCTTTCTCCTTTCTTTTTATAGTTGATCTCTAATTTCAAAGCATTATGATCAGAGAATATGGTTGGTATGATTTCAACCCTCTTATATTTGTTGTGGCTATCTCTGTGTCCTAGTATGTGGTCAATCCTTAAGAATGTTCCATGTGCACTAGAGAAGAATGTATAAGCAGCTGTTTTGGGATGAAAGGCTCTGTAAATGTCAATTATGTCCAGTTGGTCTAATGTATCATTTAAGGACGTTATTTCCTTATTGTTTTTCTGTTTGGGTGATCTGTCTATATCTGACAGTGCAGTACTTATGTCCCGTACTATGAAGTGTTTTGGTCTGTTTCTTTCTTTAGTTCTGTTTGTAATTGCTTTATATATTTCAGGGCTCTCTTTTTTGGGAGCATAGATAGTAATAAGTGTTATATCTTCTTGGTATATGATTCCCTTTATCATTATGAAGTTTCTCTCAGTATCTTTCTATTTTTATTTTGAAGTCTATTTCTCCTGATATTAGTAGTGCTACTCTTGCTTTTCTCTGAATAACATTTGCTTGAAATATCATTTTCCACTCTTTCACTTTGAATCTATATTTGCCTTTGGAGTTGAGATGTTTCTCCTGGAGGCAACATATGGTTGGGTTTTATTTTTTGATCCAATCTACAACTTTGTATCTTTTTATTGGTGAGTTCAGTCCATTTACATTTATGGTGATTATTGAAATATGAGGTCTTCTTATAGCCATTTTATCTTTTGCTATCTGGTAGCTTAGTGTTTCCGTTGTTTCCTTGTCCTTGTGTTTCTATTTTCTTTAT
>NW_006434136.1:0-1025 GCF_000325575.1 Pteropus alecto | reverse complement strand
AAAGTGTATTTCTCCTCTGCAGTTGGCACCGTGAGGAAGATAAACTCATCACTGGGACACCTCACTTTTCTGTGATGCCGCTGCAGCTGAAGAGATGCTCGGTCATCTGACACAGGCCAGCAGAAGGTAAGGATTCTTATCATGTCAGCACATCTCTAATTCTTAACTACAACCTGAAATTTTATGTCCTAAAATACCTGCTTAGTCCCTGTTAGATTGGAAGCTCCAAAACATAAAATGTGGGCTAAACTGTAGTTATGGCCAGGGTCTTATGAGACTGCTGCAGCCCCTAGGGAATCGAAAACCTCAAATTACAATGCCAATTACGAGGAAGATTCGAATTAGATTAGATTATTTAAAGCCACTTAAAAATCACAGGCTTCCAAATCAAATAAGGTTGAAACAAAGAGAAAGGGGAGTCACAGGAGTTTGTGCTTGATTTAAGCTCACAACATTTTGTACTGTAATGTTTTATATTGCGGTATGTTAGACATTTAGGGGTTCAGGGGGTTAAAGGTCTAGGGTCTGGGATAGGGTGTTAGAGGTTAGAATCAGAGTTGGAGTTTTGGGTCTGTGGTCTCTGGACTGCGATCAGTTTGGCTATTGGGTACAGTTATGGGTTCAAGGTCTATTTATAGGGTCTCAGGTCTAAAGTTCACCTCCAGAATTTGGCAGCTGGCAACCGGGGTCCTGTGTCCAGGTCTGATCCTGGGTGGGTCTGGCTCAAAACTCCTGGTTATGGCTTTGGGGACCATCAACAGGTTCTGAGTTTTAATCCATAGTCCAGCTCTGCATCTGGTGTTGGAGATTCGTGGTCTGGTTGGGTCTGGCTGCGGTGTTCAGGTTCAGCTGTGGCTCCAGAGTCTCGTGTCTGGAATCTGGGATCCTGGGTCTGTGGTCCAGTGTCAAGCCTCTGGCATCTGCATCCTGGGTACTATACCTGGGTTTGGATTGGGCCATAGCTATGGATCCAGGTTCTGTGTCTGCTGTAGGGTCCAGGTCTTGTGGTATGAGGTCTATCTTTG
>NW_006434135.1:0-376 GCF_000325575.1 Pteropus alecto | reverse complement strand
TAAGAGTGAATCATTAATAAATGAAACAGAGGATCGAATCAGCTATCTGGAAGATAAAGTAGAAGAAAACACCCAAATAGAACAGGAAAAAAAAAAAAAGAATCCAAAAAAATGAGGCTAGTTCAAGGGGCTTCTGGGTGGGCAACATTAAGCGTACCAGCATTTGCATCATAGGAGTACCAGAAGGAGAAGAAGGGAAGCAAGAGATTGAAAACTCAGTTGAAGAAAGAATGACAGAAAATTTCCCTAACCTGGCAAAGGAAATAAACATACAAACTCAGAAAGTGCAGAGAGTCCCAAACAAGACAAACCCGAAGAGGCCCACAGCAAGACACATCATGATTCAAATGCCAAAGGTTAAAGACAAAAAGAGAAT
>NW_006434134.1:0-563 GCF_000325575.1 Pteropus alecto | reverse complement strand
CTAGATTTCTGTCTTCAGTATCACTGATCCTTTCTCCCATTAGGTCGACTCTGTTTCCCAAGCTTCCTATTTCATTTTTCATGTCTTGCAGTGTCTTCTTCATCTCCAAAAGTTCTATTTGGTTCTTTTTGAGGGTTTCAATCTCCTTGCTAAAAAACTTATTAGGCTTATCTATTTGTTTTCTTTTTTAATTCCTGAAATTGTTGATATGAATTATTTTGGATCTCACTGAGTTTTTTCAGAAGTACCATCCTGAATTCTCTGTGATTTAAGTTGCATATTTCCATGTCTTTAATCTTTTTTTCTGGAGATTTTTCTCTTTCTTCCTGAGATGCCTTGTCACCTTGGTTGTTCATGGTGTTTAATGGACTATTTCTCCACCTAGGTATTAATGAAAGTGTATTCTGTCTTTTTTCCAGGAAAAAGATTTATTATACAAAGATCTCTTTAGCTTACTGCAAAGCCTGTTGCAAAGAAGGCATTTTTCTTTTGTTCTTTTATTTTATTATTATTTTACATTTTAATTAGTTTAAAGTATACAATACATTGGTTAGACATCTATA
>NW_006434133.1:0-518 GCF_000325575.1 Pteropus alecto | reverse complement strand
TCGTTTCATTAAATTTATTCCTAGGTATTTTATTCCATTTGTTGCTATTGCAAAAGGAATTATTTTTTCCACTTATTTTTCTGACACTTCATTATTAAAGTATAGGAACACTATGGATTTTTGAATGTTGATTTTCGATCCAGAGACTTTGTACTGTATTTGCTTATTGTTTCTAGCAGTATTTAGGGCTTTCTATATAGAGACTCATGTCATCCACAAATAGTGACAGTTTGACTTCTTCGTTTTTTATTTGGATGCCTTTTATATCTTTCTCTTGCATGATTGCACTTGCTAAGAACTCTAAATTATATTGAATAACGGTGGCAATAGTGCACAGCCTTGCCTTGTTCGTGATCTTAGAGGGAAGGATTTTAGTTTTTCATCATTAAGTATAATGTTGGCTGAGGGCTTGTCATATATGGCCTTTATTATATTGAAGTATTTTCCTTCTATACCGATTTTGTTAAGTGTTTCATTAAATGTGTGCTGTATCTTGTTGAAGACTTTTTCTGCATCTA
>NW_006434132.1:0-521 GCF_000325575.1 Pteropus alecto | reverse complement strand
TGTTTTCTTCTATGCATTTTATTGTTTCAGGTTCTTAATTCATTCTTCAGGTCCTTAATCTATTTTGAGTTAATTTTAGTGACTGGTGATAGAAAACATTATAGTTTCATACTTTTGCAGGTGGCTTTCCAATTTTTGCAGCACCATTTATTGAAGCGGCTTTCCTTTCTATACTGTATGTTTTTGGCTTTTGGTCAAAAATTACTTGCTCATATAAATATGAGTTTACTTCTGGATTCTTGATTCTGTTCCACTGTTCCGTTTTGTTGCCAACACCATGCCGTTTTGCTTACTGTTGCTTTGTAGTATAATTTGAAGTCAGGCAGAGTGATGCCTGCAGCCTCGTTCTTTTTTCTCAGGATCGCTTTGGCAATTTGGGGTCTTTCATGCTTCCATATAAATCTGATGATTTTTTGTTTTATTTCTTTAAAAAATGCCAATGGGGTTTTGATGGAAATAGCATAAAATCTGTATAATGTTTTAGGCAATATGGTCATTTTAACTATGTTAATTCTTCCAAA
>NW_006434131.1:0-480 GCF_000325575.1 Pteropus alecto | reverse complement strand
AGAGAGGAGACGGGGGAAGTAGAAAAGGGTAAAGGCAGTCAAACATAGAGTGATGGAAGGAGTTTGACCTTTGGGTGGCGAACACGCAATGCAATATTCAGATGATGTATTATAGAGTTCTACACTTGAAACCTATATAATTTTATTAACCAATGTCACCCTAATAAATTTAATAAAAAATGAAATAAAATAATTGTCTTAATTTTATGAAAATGGATGCTCATACCTTAAATTCAGATATGTTTAGTACTTTTGCCTGGTTCCTTAAAATCAGCTCTGTTTAGAGTCTTTGTTTTAGGTCCTACGTATCTTTATGACATTTCTATGTAAATTTTCATAGAGATACATAGGCTAAATCCCACCATCACAGAAAGATCACAGGGCTATGTTCCCCAATGTTTATATTTCAAAAGAGATGGCTCCAAGGACCCTGAGCAAAACATTTCTGGGTTATAAACCTGGCAAAAAGCTTAGCTAGCC
>NW_006434130.1:0-981 GCF_000325575.1 Pteropus alecto | reverse complement strand
CTGGAAAGGTCTTTATTTATCCTTCATATCTAAAGAGTAGCTTTGCTGGATATATTATTCTTGGCTGGTAAATTCTTTCTTCCAATTGTTTGACTATTTGATTCCTCTCCTTCCCAGCTTGTAAAGTTGGTGCTGAGAAGTCTGACGATAATCTAATGGGTTTTCCTTTATAAGTTACCATCTTCTTCTTTTCCTGGCTGCTTTGAGAATTCTTTCTTTGTCATTGATTTTTGATAATTTTAGTACAATATGTCTTGGTGAAGGCCTTTTTGGGTTGAGATCATTAGGTGCCGTATTGACTTCTTGAATTCCAAGCTCCAGCTCATTCCTTAGATTTGGGAAATTCTCATCAACTATTTGTCTGAAAATACTTTCTAGTCTCTGCTACTTTTCCTTGCCTTTGATAACGTCCATTATTCTTATGTTTCCTCTCCTGAAGGTGTCAGCTAGTCCTTGTATTTCTCTTTTATTATTTTTCATTCTTCAGTTTCTCTCTTCTTCCTTTTGATTTTTTCTAGATTTCTGTCTTCTATATCACTGAAGCTTTCCTCTATTTATTCGACTGTCTTTCTCAAGCTTGCTATTTCATTTTTCAGCTATTGCAGTATGTTCTTTTTTTTTTAATATCCTGAAGATCTATTCTGTTCTTTTTGAGGGTTTCAATCTCCTTGCTAAAGAACTCATTCTGCTCAGCTTGTTGTTTTTTTTTCAATTCTTGAAATCATTAAAATGACTCATTTTGGAACTCACTGAGTTTTTTCAGAAGTACCTGAAAATGAATTCTCTGCCATTTAAGTTGCATATTTCTATGTCTGTAAGCTTATTTTCTGGAGAATCTTTTCTTTCTTTCTGAGATGTCTTGTCACCTTGGTTATCCGTGGTGTTTAATGGTCTATTTCTCAGCCTGGGCATTAATGGAAATATATTTTGCTTTCTTTTCAGAAATAAGATTTATTATATAAGGTCTCTCTTTAGCCTGCT
>NW_006434129.1:0-1020 GCF_000325575.1 Pteropus alecto | reverse complement strand
ACTAATATCAGACGAAATAGACTTCAAAATAAAGATAAAGAAAGATACTGAGGGACACTTCACAAAGAAAAAGGGAATCGTGCACCAAGAAGACATAACACATTAATACCTATGCTCCCAATCAGGGAGCCCCGAAATATGTAAAGCAATTATTAATAGAACTAAAAGGAGAAACAGATCAAAACACTATCATAGTACGGAACCTAAATCCCCCACTGTTTGATATGGACAGATCATCAATACGGAAATAACATCTGTAAATAACGCATAAGACCAAATGGACATAATTGACATTTACAGAGCCTTTCATCCCAAAACAGCTGCTTATACATTCTTCTGTTGTGCCATTCTTCTGTTGTGCCATTCTCAAGGATGGCCAACAATTTAGGACACAGAGCCTCAACAAATATGAGATGGTTGAAATCAAACCAATCATATTCTCTGATCATAATGCTAAGAAGCTAGTGATCAGCTGTAAAAAGAAAGCGGGAAGAACCACAAGTACATGGAAATTAAACAATATGCTGCTGAAGAATAACTGGGTCAGAAAAAAAATGTAAAGATCAAGAGATACATAGAAATGAATGATAATGATAGTACAACATATCAAAACTTTTGGGACATGGCAAAAGTGGTCATAAGAGGAGAGTTCATATCACTACAGGCCTACCTCCAAAAAGAAGAATGAACCCAAATAAACAACCTAATGCTTCATCTTCAAACTCCTGGCTACACTCACCAAGGAAAAAAAAAGAAAGGACACAAAAAAACGAACGAGGGATGAAAGAAGGGAAATTACGACAGACACCACAGAATACAAAGGATCATACAAGAATACTATGAAAAAATGTATACCATCAAATTTAATAAGCTAGAAGAAATGGTATAGAACTTAGAAAAACACAACCTTCCTAGAATGAATCAAGAAGAAATGGAAAATCTAAATAGACCGAACAGCGGTATGGAAATTGAAAGAATCATTAACGACCTACCAAAAAGTAAAAGTCCAGGACCAGATGG
>NW_006434128.1:0-882 GCF_000325575.1 Pteropus alecto | reverse complement strand
ACTTCAAATTATACTACAAAGCGACTGTAATCAAAGTGGTATGCATGGTATTAGCAGCAAAACAGACACACGGACCAGTGGAACAGAATCGAGAGTCCAGAAGTAAACCCATATTTATATGGGCATATAATTTTCGACAAAAGCCAAAAACATACAGTGGAGAAAGAAAAGCCTCTTCAATAAATGGTGCTGGGAAAACTGGAAAGCTACCTGCAAAAGAATGAAACTAGACTGTTGTCTATCACCACACACCAAAATTAACTCAAAATGGATTAAGGACCTGAATATAAGACCTGAAACAATAAATTGCATAGAAGAAAACATAGGAACTAAACTCAAGGACCTTCGACATAAAGAGGATTTTATGAATTTGGCCTGAAGGGTAGTAAAAGCAAAATGAATGAGACTACAACAAACTAAAAAGCTTCTGCTCAGCAAAAGAAATTGTCAACAAGGTAAAGAGAGAACCATCTGAATGGGAAAATATTCGCAAGCAACACTCCTATAAAGGCCTCATATCCAAAATATAAAAAGAGCTCATACAACTCAATAACAACAAAAAAACAAATGATCCAATCAAAAAATGAGCAGAGGACCTGAACAGACACTTCTTCCTAGAGGACATACAAATGGTCAACAAATATATGAAAAGATGCTAAACATCGCTAGCTATTAGGGAAATGCACATCAAAACCACAATGAGATACTATCTCACACTTGTTAGAATAGCTATAATCAACAGGACAGGTAAAACAAATGTTGCAGAGGATGTGGAGAAAAAGGAACCCTCATACACTGCTAATGGGACTGCAAATTTGTAGAGCCACTCTGGAAAACAGTATAGAGCCTCCTCAAAAAACTAAGAATTGATCTTCCATATGA
>NW_006434127.1:0-3263 GCF_000325575.1 Pteropus alecto | reverse complement strand
AGATGGAAGAAGAGAAAGACTTGAGAGTGAAAAAAGTTAAAGAACTCTACAAGAATATCTGACATCATTGAAACAAAAATAATATAAGCATAATGGGTATTCCAGAAGGAGGAGAGAGGGAGACAAGAACAGAAAGCCTATTCAAACAAATATTTGTTGAGAATTTCCCAAACCTATGGAAGCAACTGGATCCTCAAATCCAGGAAGTAAACAGAACACCTAATTATCTCAATTCAAAAAGGCCTTCTCCAAGACACATTATATTAAAATTGTTGAAAATTAATGACAAAGAAAGAATTCTCAAGGCAACCAGGGAAAAGAACTCAGTAACCTATAAAGAAAAACCTATTATATTATCATCAGACTTTTCAGCACAAACTTTATAAGCTAAGATAGAGTGGAATCAAATATTCAAACTATTGAGAGAGAGAAATTAACAGCCAACAATAATGTACCCATCAAAGTTCTCCTTAACATATGAAGGAGAAATGAAGACCTTTTCAGATGTACAGAAGCCAAGAGAATTTTCTACTGCAAGGCCTGCATTACAAGAAATATTGATGGTGGTCATTCTACTTGAAACAAAAGGAAAAAAATAATTACAAAACTATGAGTAAAATGACTAACAGACAGAGACAGGAAAGGACAACCCTTGTTAAGAATAGGGTATTATACTCTTAAATATTACAGAATGGTTAAAGTTAAAAAAAATCATTTTAAAAAGAAAAGAAGACAAAAGCTACTGCAATCTAGAAATGAACTCAGCATAAATAGGGATAATTTGAGACAACCAAAACAGAAAAAGGGAAGAAGTAAAGGTCTGAATCTGCAAAGGGGATTGGAGATGAGACACACAGAATAAAAAGGACTTTCTTTTACATAAACTTAATAGTAACCACACCGAAAAAAAAAAAAAAATCCAGAACTGAGACACATAGCATAAAGCAAGAGGGAACAGAGAAAAAACTCATAAGATATCATCAAACTTATAAAGCAGACAGAAACACAAGGACAAAGGAACTATGGAGACACTGAGTTTCTAGGAAACAGAAGATAAAATGGCTACAGAAAAACCTCATATTTTAATGATCACCCTAAGTGTAAATTTACCAATAAAAAGGCACAGCATAACAAATTGGACTAATAAACAAAACCTAGCCACATGCTGCCTTCAAGAGACACATCTTAGCAAGGACAAATATAGATTCAAAGTGAAAGTGTGGAAAATGATACTCCAGGCGAATGGCATCCAGAGAAAACTAGGTGTAATCATACTTATATCTCATGAAATAGACTTCAAGATAAAACAGATAATGAGAGACAAAAATAGATACTTCATAATGATAAAAGGGTCAATACATTAAGAAGACATAACACTTATCAATATATACACTCCCAATCAGAGAACACCAAAATATATAAAGCAGCTACTAACATAACTAAAGAGAGAAACTGACAAAAACACAGTTATAGCATGGGAACAAAATACTCCACTGACAGCTATGAATAGATCATCCATTAATGAAATATCAACCTTAAATAACACATTCAACCAATTGGACATAATAGACATTTACAGAGCCTTTCATCCCAAAACACCAAAGTACACATTCTGCCTTAATGCACGTGGAACATTCTCAAGGATAAGCCATATGTTGGGACACCAAAGTAGCCTCAACAAATTTAAGAAGATTGAAATCATACCAAGCATATACTCTGACCACAGTACTTTCAAACTGGAAATCAACTCCAAAAAGAAAGTGGGAAAGCCCACAAATATGTAAAGATGACTACTAAAGAATGACTAAGTCATAGAAAAAATAAAAAGAGAGATCAAGAAATACATAGAAACAAATGAGAATGAAAGTACAATATATCAAAACTTTTGGGACATGGCAAAAGTGGTCATAAGAGAATAGTTCATATCATTATAGACCTATCTCAAGAAACAAGAAAGATCTCAAATGAACAACCTAATATTACATCTTAAAAAACTAGAAAAAGAAGAACAAATGAAGCCCAATGTCAACAGAAGAAAGGAAATAATAAAAATTAGAGCAGAATTAAATAAAATTAAGAACAAAAGGACAGTAAAAAATTAACGAAACAAAAAGCTGATTCTTCAAAAGATCAACAGAATTGACAAAACTCTGGCTAGAATCACTAAAGAAAAAAGAGAAAGAACACAAATAAATTCAAAAATGAAAGAGAAGTTATGACAAATACTGCCAAAATACAAAGTATCATACAAGAATACTGTGAAAGATTGTATGCCACCAAATTCAATAACCTAGAAGAAAAGGACAAGTTCTTAGAAATATACAATCTTCCTAGACTGAATTACAAAGAACTGGAAAATCTAAATAAACTGATAAACAGAAAGAAAATTGAGGCTATCATACGGCAGAGTAGGTAAACGCTGTGCTTGTATCTTCTCATTACCACATCAAAATTACAACTAAACTACTAAATAGCCATCATTGGGAGTCACCTGAAGTCTAGCTGAACAGATCCTATAACTGGGGACACACAGATGAGGCTGCTTTGAGACTGGTAGGAAGGATGAAGATGCAAAATGGGCTAGTCCCACACCCGCTTATCTCAGCTGCAGAGGTCCCCCCAGAAGAATGAGGGGTCCTGGCCCCACACTGGGCTCCCCAGGGTTCCAGTGCCAAGAAGAGAAGTCCCCATAACTTCTGGTTGAGAAAACCAGCAAAGATTGTGGCAGAGTGAGACGGAGAGTTGTTGGAGACTTTTCTCATAAGGGACCCAAGCATGGACTTATTCAGTGACATTCTCACTTGCTCTGAGCTTTGGTGCTAAGGCAGCAGCTCAAAAGGCACCAAAGACATATGGGGAGAAACTGAGTTGTCAGACTTCGGGGTGAGGACTGGAGAGGGAGCTTTCTAACAGAAAGAAATGCTGGCAGAGAACATTGCTCCTTTTTTTTAGCCTTCTCCTGATGGGCTTGCAGATCCAGGGTGTTGCCATATCTGAGATTCCATCAATGTAGCTAACACTGGTCACCTCACCCTGGTGATTCCCTAAGACCCTGCCCCAACCAACTTGCGGGCCCACCCAAGCCGCTTCCAGTGGATTTTCCATACTAATGGCTTGGCTTGGCTCATGATGCGAACTCTCCTAAAATCTCTCAAAGGTTCACAAAACATAAACAAGCAGCCTCTGGTCTCTTTAATTGTTACTCTCTATATATGATTCCATTATGTCAGTAGACCACAATTTATTTATTCTTCTATTTAAAT
>NW_006434126.1:0-486 GCF_000325575.1 Pteropus alecto | reverse complement strand
TGAAAGAGAAATACAAGAATTAGCTGACACCATCATAAGAGGAAACATAAGAATAATGGACATTACCAAAAGCTAGGAAAAGGAACAGGGACTAGAAAGCATTTTCAGACAAATAGTGGACGAGAATTTCCCAAATCTAAGGAATGAGCTGGAGCTTGGAATTCAAGAAGTCAATAGAACATCCAATTATCTCAACTCAAAAAAGCCTTAACCAAGACACATTGTATTAAAGTTATCAAAAATCAATGACAAAGACAGAATTCTCAGGGCAGCCAGGGAAAAGAATACAGTACTATATAAAGGAAAACCCATTAGATTATCCTTGGACTTCTCAACGCAGACCTTACAAGCCAGAAAGAAATGGAATCAAATATTTAAACTATTAAGTGAAAGGAACTACCAGCCTAGAATAATATATACGGCTAAGCTCTTCTTTAGATATGAAGGACAGATGAAGACCTTTCTAAACATACAAAAATTGAGGGA
>NW_006434125.1:0-564 GCF_000325575.1 Pteropus alecto | reverse complement strand
GGTGAGTGAGCAAAGCTTCATCTGTATTTGCAACTCCTTCCCAGCACTAGCATCACCGTCTCGGCTCCACCTCAGGTCATCAGGCATTAGATGCTCATAGGGGCACGAATCCTACTGTGAACTGTGCATGTGAGGGATCTAGGTTGTGCGTTCCTCACGAGAATACGATGCCTGATGAGCTGAGGTGGAGCCGAGGCGGTGATGCTAGTGCTGGGGAGTGGCTGTAAATACAGATTAACATTAGGAAAGACGTTTGCACCAAGACTGTAAAAAAATCAATTGCTTGCGGACTCATTCCAAAACCCTATCAGTGATGGAAGCACAAAAGACCCTGAATTGCCAAAGCAATCCTGAGAAAAAAGAATGACGCTGGAGGCATCACTCTGCCCAACTTCAAATTATACTACAAAACGACAGTAATCAAAACGGCTTGGTATTGGCAGAAAAACAGACACACAGACCAGTGGAACAGAATCAAGAGGCCAGAAGTAAACCCATGATTATATGCGCAAAAAATTTTTGACAAAAGAGCCAAAAACATACAGCAGAGAAAGGAAAGCCTCT
>NW_006434124.1:0-509 GCF_000325575.1 Pteropus alecto | reverse complement strand
CAGTTAGAGTTACGACCACTGCCCCAGCATACTTCTTTTTCCTGCATGAAGCTGCTCCCGTCCGTGAACAGAACTTCATCGGCCTCAGGCAGAGGGGAGTCTTTGAGGTCTGGCCGCGAGGAACACACAGCATCAGTGAAATTTATGCAGTCATTAACGGGGGGCTCGGGGTCTGGGCCTGACAACGGATTGGCTGGGTTGATGACAGTAGCTTTGAAGAAGTTGATCCTTGGCTGTTCAAGGAGGAAAGCCTGATATTGAGTGATTCTGGAGTTAGTTCTGGGCTACTGTGGAGAAGGGCCTCCACTGTGTAAGGGGCAGTAATGTCTAGATACTGCCCAAGGGTGAGTTTGTCAGTTTCTTTGACTAGGTGAGCCGTCGCTGCTATGGCTCTTAGGCAGGGTGGCCATCCGGAGGCCACCGAGTCTAGTCTCTTTGATAGACAGGCTACTGGTTGGCACCATGGGCCTAGCTTTTGGGTTAGGACCCCTTTGGTGATTCCCTTGGTC
>NW_006434123.1:699-905 GCF_000325575.1 Pteropus alecto | reverse complement strand
TGAGGTCAACCAAGGGTTGCCTTGCCTAAAATATAAAAAAATTTAAAAATAAAAAAAAAAAAAAGAAATGTTAGAGATACTTCTTTAAGAAGAGGAAGAAGAAAAAAGATTAAAAATATGAATAACAAAAAGGCAATAACTACATATCTATCAACAATTAATTTAAATGTAAATGGATTAAATGCTACAATCAAAAGATAGGATGG
>NW_006434123.1:0-688 GCF_000325575.1 Pteropus alecto | reverse complement strand
GACTCTCACATGTGCTGCCTACAAGAGACTCACTTCAGATGGAAAGACACACACACACACACACACACTAAAAGCAAAGGCATGGAAAAAGATATTTCATAAAAATGGAAACAAACAAAAAAGTGGCAGTACTTATACTGAACAAAATAGACTTTAAAACAAAGACTGTGAAAAGAGACAGAAAAGGACCTAATAATCCCACTTCTGGGTCTTCATCCAAATAAACTCAAAACACTATTCAAAGGGACATGTGAATCCATATATCCATTGCAGCATTATTTACAGTAGCCAAGATGTGGACGCAACATGGGTGTCTATCAATAGACGAATGGATAAAGAAGTAGCAGTACGTATACACAATGGAAAATTACTCAGTCAGAAAAAAGAATGAGATCTTGCCATCTGCAACAACATGGATGGATCTAGAGGGTATTATACTGAGTAGAGTAAATCAGACAGAGAAAGACAAATGCCATATGAATTCACTTATATGTGGAATCTAAAGAACAAAATAAATAAACAAAACAGAAACAAAGTCGTAAATACAGCGAACATTTTGATGGTTGCCAGATGGGAGGGGTTTTAGGAGAGTGGGTGAAAGGGGGAAGGGATTAAGAAGTACAAATTAGTTGTTATAAAATAGTCATGGAATTGTATAGAATGAGGAATATAGTCAATAATATTGTAA
>NW_006434122.1:0-2376 GCF_000325575.1 Pteropus alecto | reverse complement strand
AAAATTCAGTAGTCTCAGAAAAGGTCGAATGCAGCATAACTTCCATATTTGGCCGATTCTGCCACAGGGAGCAACATGGGTGCAGTAGGTTTATCAGCTGCAGTGAGAACATTGTCCGCGGTCACTTGGGCAACTCTCCTCTACCTGCCTCTCCTTCAGGGAGACAGTTCCAGAGGCCCAGCTCGTGAATCCCTGGACACACATTCTGATTCTGCTCCCTTCCGGTCCCATCATCAAGCAAGTGCTCCCCCAGGTCACCTCGGGGGCATTGCTGAGAATCCCCAAGTCAGGAGTCCCGGTCCCAGGTGGTGCTGTCATGGTCACCCTCCTCTTCTGTGTCCTGGAAGCTGGGATCAGCGTGAGCCTGATTCAGAAATGCAGATATCTATCTGACTCTCATACACATACGACACTGACATGGGTGCCATGATTTATTCAGTTCACACACTAACAAGGAGACCGGTTGCCAGGTGAAGCTTGGTCAAGGAGCAGGTGCGAAACAAAGTGCTGCGAGTCCCCGGGGGGGACACGGAACCAGCAGTTCGTGTGCTGGAGACACACGGCTCGATCTAACAAGGAGGAATCACACAGAAGGGAAGAACTGCGTCCCGCACAGAAGGGGACTCGCCTCCACGGGGACGGTCACTGCTCTGTATTATCCTGATCCATGAGGAGTTTGTACAGGAGACACCACCTCTGTCCTGACCTCAGAACAGCAAAGGAATCTTTGGTCAGAACCATCATGAAGACTGTGTAGAGCATAGAGACTGCCCTCAGGTGATGGGGAGGCCACTTAAGGGGACACATGGCCTGGCCCTTAGTCAGGGGGAGGTGGACAGAGCCTTAGGGAGCAGGAGCTGTTACTGATGGGCTCTAGTCACCATGTCACGGAATGATGCATCTGAGACTGGGCACCAGGGGGCACTCAGGGACTGTTTCTGTGGAGTCTGGGGGACCCCAGCTGAGACAAACCACCTGGCACTGCCTGGAGCCCCCTATTCAGGGCTCGCAGCTGTGACAACCTCACTCCACAGGCCCCACACAGCCCTGCTCCTGCCTACCCCTTACACCGTCAGTGAGAAGGGTCTGAACAAGGGCCCAGTGAGGGATCAGAAAGCTGGGGTTCTCATTTGTATGAGTGGACCCTCCCTCTGTTAAAGCTTGAAAAAAGGATGGAGAGACTTAGGGGAAGCTCTGCTTCGGCTGTGGGGACAAATAGGGCAGGACATGGTGATCATGGCCTGGTCCCCTTTCCTCCTCATCCTCCTCGCTCACTGCACAGTTGACCGGATAAGGGGACAGGGGGCACCAGGGAGTTACAAGGAGACATTGACAGAGTGAGGGCCAAGCCGAGACCTGCTCTGTACGGAAGTGCCGGTGGTATCCATTCTTCCCTGTTGAGTGTCCCCCCAACGCCAGTGCACGGAAACAGAGCTGCCATAGTGGAGATGTCATCAAACTGGATAATAGAGGTCGCTTCTCCCAGAGGATTTCCTGAATTCCCGCCTCCCCTAACTCACGACTCCACCCAAGCCACATCCAGGTGTATCCTCAGTGAGTCAGCTGCTCCTTGCTGAGCAGTGCCTAGACTCATACTGGAGTCTTAATAGGTGACCCCAGAGGAGCAGAGCCTTGGGCTAAATTTGGCCTGCAGCTGAACTCCTCTCAGGACTGTGCCACTGGACAGACACCTGTTTCACAAATTCACACTAATAACACCGGGGGACTTAGGAGCTTTGCTTTGTACATAGAAACAGACAAATAAAGGCAACCAGAATGGGAAGAGAAAGAAGCAGAAACCATTTGAGAGAACAGAAGAGAGATCCAGATATAATGGAGTCAAGTAATCTACCAGATGCAGAGTTCAAAACACTGGTTATTAAGAGGCTCAATGAACTTTTGGGAAGTGTAGGTAAATTCAGTGAGAACTTCAACAAAGAGATAAAAAACAAAAAATGGAAATGGAAATTATAAAAGGGAACCAGTCCAAAATGATGAACACATTATCCATGATGAGAAGTATATTAAATGAAATAAACCAAGTGAATAAAGAAAAGGATCAAATGCCCTATCTAGAGGACAAGGAAGCCAAGGACACTCAATCACAATGGCAAGAAAAAAGATGCCAGGACTATAAAAATAATTTAAGGAGCATATAGGACACTATTAAGAGTCCAAATGTTCATTTGATCAGCATACCTGAAAAAAATCAAGATGTTGAACAGCTGTTTGAAGAAATAATGATGGAAAACTTCTCTAACCTGGTGAAGGAAATGGACATAAAACCCCAGGAAGCTCAGAGAATTACAAAAATCAGGGATCTAAAGGGGCCCATAACAATACGCATCATAATTAAAATGTCAAAGGTTAAATACA
>NW_006434121.1:0-491 GCF_000325575.1 Pteropus alecto | reverse complement strand
CAGACGCACTCATCGGAAGGAGACTCAGCACTGACTCATGCGAGCCTGCGTCACACCACACGCTGCATTTCCAATAATGACGCTGAGGATGTAACATGGACATCAAGTATGTGCGTGCGATTCCAACTGTACACGTCATCCTGGCGTGGCTGTGGCTGACAGAGCTCTACCACAGCAAGACGACTACAGTCCAAGTGCAGTTATCAGTGGACAAAGAAATTTAGAGGCACAGAGAGTGACACTCAGATGGGACAGACGCCTGCAATACACCTGTGACCCTGGTTCTCGCACGTGCTCTCCGTTAGCACTAGAAGGCAGCAAATTCCACACATGCTCATGCAGGATGGAGAACTGCACCTCACTGGGCAGGTCCCCTCTGTCCTGGAGGTGGCCCAGGGGAGCAGTGGGGTGCAGTGGGGAGCGTGAGGCCAGACACTTGAGTTCACTCTTATACATGTGAGCTCTCGACACCAGCAAGATCTGTGGTCCTG
>NW_006434120.1:3753280-3763168 GCF_000325575.1 Pteropus alecto | reverse complement strand
GTATACTTGAAACTAATTAAAATAAGTAAAAAAAAAAAACTGAAAAAGAAAAAAAATCTAGAACTAGGGAGCAAGTCCATATGTCTTTGTATATCTTGTTGAATAGTATGAATTATCTTCAGAGCAAAGAGTATACATCAAAGAGTTTTAAATAGGGTGAGGCCATATTTGCATCTTAGAAAACCCCTCGTGGCTGTGGGTGGAGGACAGGAGGGGGCAAGAGTCAGGACTGGGAAGGTGTCAGAAGGCTGCCTAGGAGAGAGAGGAGACTGAGGACAGCACTGTACCAGAAATGGCAGTGAGGGGGCACAGCAAAGTGACCCCAGAGGACCTGGTGCCTGACATAGAGGGTCAGGATGGAAGCTGGGAAAGAGGGGGAAAAAAAAAAGGTATGTTGTGTTCTTAACAGTTATCAATATTTCTGAAGACTTACACACAACCGATTTTCAATTTAACTACACACTGTAACCTGATTCTCCAGTATTGTTCAATTACATTTTAACAGCTCTTTTATTACAGCTTTATTGAAATATAATAAACAATTAGTTGCTCACTGTACAATTCAATGAGTTTTTCAATTATACTTGGCATACAATCAATATATTAATTTCAATTGTACAGCATAGAGATCTACATAACCTACAAAATGATCACCCAACTAAATCTAGTACTCTTCTTCCCCCTTACAACATTGTTGACTATTTTCCTTATGCTACACTGCCTATCTACATGACAGTTTTGCAACTATCCATTTGTACTTAATCCCCGTTCCCCCAATTCCCCTCCTGTCTAGTAGCCCTCAAAATACTCTCTGTATCTATGAGTTTGTCTCTATTTTTGTTGTCATTTATTTTGTTCTTTAGATTCCACATATACGTGAAATCATGTGGTATTTGTCTTTCTCTACCTGACTTACTCAGTCAGCACAATACCCTCTAGGTCCATCAAAGCAATACCTTTTTCCATCCTACAAACTAATACTTTTAGTCTCCATGTGTGTGTCTTTTAATCTGGAGTGAGTCTCTTGTAGGCAGCCTATGCAGGGGTCTTGTTTTCTTATCCATTCAACCACCTATCTTTTGGTTGGAGCACTTAATTTCTTTTCCACAAGAGGTACTCATTGATAGGAATGTAGTTATTACCATTCTTTTTTCTTGTTTTTGATACATGTTTTTTCTTCCTAAATAAGTCCCTCCAACATTTCCTGTAATACTGGAGTGGTGCTGATAAACTCCTTTAGCTTTTTTTTTTGGTCTGAGAAGCTCTTTCTTTTCTTTTCTTTTTTTCCCCATCTACCTTCCTCCTCTCCTCTCCCCCAGGGGAAGCTCTTTATCTATCCTTCAACTCTAAATGATAGCTTTGCTGGATAATCTTGTAGGTCTTGAGTTTTCATCACTTTGAATATTTTGTGCCAAGACCTTCTGACTTACAAAATTTCTTTTGAGAAATCAGCTGCCAGTCTAATGGGTGCTCCCTTGTAGGTAATTAATTCCTTTTTCTCTTGCTGCTTTTAAGATTCTCTTTGTATTTAATCTTTGGCATTTTAATTATGATGTGTTTTAGTGTGGGCCTCTTTGGGTTCCACTTTCTTGAGACTCTCTGAGCTTCCTGGGGTTAGTATGTCTATTTCCTTCACCAGGTTAGAGAAGTTTTCATCATTATTTCTTCAAATAGGTTTTCAAATTCTTGTTTTCCCTCTTCTCCTTCACATATCTCTATGATATGGATGTTGTTATATTTAATTTTGTCCTATAGGCTCCATAATTATCATCACATTATTGGATTCTTTTTTCTTGCCATTCTGATTGGGTGTCCTCAGTTTCTCCATCCTCTACATCAGTGATTCAATGCTCTGCTTCATCCACTCTTTTGATTCCCTCTAATATACTCTTCATCTCAGATAATGTATTCATTTCTGACCAGTTCCCTTTTACATTTTCCATTTCCATTTTTATGTTTCTTATCTCTTTGCTGAAGTTCTCATTGAATTTCTCTACACTTCCCCTAAGTTCAATGAGCATCTTTATAACTAGTGTTTTGAACTCTGCATCTGTTAGATTGCTTGACTCCATTGTTTCTGGATCTCTGCTCTGTTCTCTCCATGGGACCTGCTCTTTTGTCTCCCCATTTTGTCTGCCTTTCTGTGTCTGTTTCTATGTACTAAGCAAAGCATCTAAGTCTACTGGTCTTACTAGCGTGGCTTTGTGTAGTAGGTATCCAGTGGCACAGTTCTGAGAGGGGTCCAGCTGGGCCACGTTTAGTCCCATCCTGTGTCCCTCCAGGGCCACCTGTTAAGATTTAGCAAGCAATCCACAGATGCTGTTCTTATACTTGCCTCAAGAGGCCACACAAGAAACTGAGGCCAGTTGCCACCAGTGTGGGGCTTGGAGCTGCTTAGCAAGGGGCACAGGACATGCTGAGGACACAAATGGATGTGGCTTGGGTAGAACCTGAAGTTGGGAGAGGCAGAGTTTAAGAGAATCCTCTGGTTGGAGTGACCTCTGTTATCCAATGTGATGACATCTCAGCTATGGCGGCGTCTGCACACTGGAAGAAGAGAGGGCTCAACAGAGGAACAATGGATACTGGCAGCACTCTGCTCAGGTGAAAAGTTCACCTCTGGCCCTTGCTCCAACAACTCAGTGTCCACCTGTAAGTCCCTGGTGCCCCCTGAGCAGCTGACCCAGCACTGGTGCTCAGAGTGAGTGAGCCCTGTCAGCGCAAAAGTCCGGTAGCGAACATGGCCCCTTTAAGAGAAACGTCCGCAGCTGCCAGCTACATCTGCCCTAGCCTCTGTTCTACTCAGCCATTTGGGATGTGGCAGCCTCACATCTTCGTCCCCTCCTACCTCCTACCATTACAGGGTGATTTCTCATTTCTCTCTCTAGTCGTAGGGCTTCTGTTCATCTAGACCCAAGCGGACTCTGCTTGCTGTTTGCTCTGTGTTAACATCACAACTTCGATGTGGTTGCAAGAGGAGGTGTACAAAACCTCTATCATCTATGCCATTTTGCCCAGTCTCCTTAATAACTCTTTATTGGTGTTTTCACAAACTACTGTAGCACTACTAGGTTCCCTAAGAAATTCAAAGGAAGTCTATGACAAAGAACTTGCTTCAAGGAGTTTACAACTTTTGGGGAAAAAAACTTAGTTATCTATATGAGACAATTACACCAGAATATAAAGATTGAAGAAAATATAAAAAGAAGAAGAAATAAGGGGCCAAGTATCATAAAGTAAAATATAGATATCACCTGGTGGAGAGAAAAGGTAAAGAATTAATCGAAGGAATGGGAATTTAGATGCACTTTGAAAAAGTACTAGGATTTGGATAGTGAGATAGAAAGGGTGGTAATATATTTCCAACAAGGAAAAATGTTTTACCAAAAACTTGGAGACTAGAATGAAAGAAGAAAAGGGAACTAGGAGGAAAAGGGGGATAGAGGGCTAGGGAAAAGGGAGAAAAACTCATGGTTAAGAGGGAAACTTACAAGGAAAAGTTTTTCAGATGGAGTGAACAGGAAGAGTTGTTGGTTTCTAAGGTATATATACTTTTGTTGTCAAAGGAACAAATCTGTGGAGAGGTAAAATTGAAATATCCTAATGAGAAAAGAAGTCAGTGGTAAAAAGAAAGAACGAAGATAACAGTGAGACACTTGGAATATCCCCTTGATGGTAGCAGTAACTCAGATGTTAGTTCTTTCTTCTACACTTGGATGTTTTGGGTCCACATCAATCAACGCTCAGCTCTCAGCCTCTGAAATGGCCTCTAAAAGAAATCCAGGCACACCAAGTATTTCCTGATTTCTGTAACTTTTTAATTGTAGGGCCATAGTAAGAGTCACATTATGCAACACATAGCATGCAATACATGAGACTTTCACTTGGAAAGCCCCATCTAATGTCTCTCCAGAGTATCTATTCCCTTTCTGATGGATACTCCCTGTGCTTTACAAATTTTTCTTCTTGTCATTTCTGTATCAATTTCTACTTCCAAATTTGTGTCCCTAACTCATCTTGAATCTCAACAAAACAAGAGTCCCTTCCAATGGACACAACACATCTCCTTAAAAAGGAATTTGTCAATTATCTTCTCATATTTGAACAAGCTCCTCTTGTTCAACATTCATCACAAATGAATTATCAAGGTGATTCTTCCAAACAAATTCAGCATTTTCAACAAAAACCATTCTTGCGCCAACTAAAAGATTGACAATTTCTCCATTTCAATATAGAATCAAAAATGCTGGTGAAAAGTTTTGCCTTAACAAAAGAGGCATAAATGTGATAAGAAACAGTTAATCTTCCTAAGAAATAGAAAAAGAAATATTTTATAAAACATAAACCACCACTGGCACGAATGTATTGAGATGGAATCTAATACTGTTGAGTAGAATAAAACCTCTAGGAAACCTTCTAGAAAACAATTTATCAGAATAGTCATGCTCTTTAACATACAATTTCTACTAACAGAAAGCTCTCCTGAGAAAATAATCAGAAATATGGCCAGATATTCAATGACGTTATTGTGGATGAAAGAGGGGCCACACACTAAACATGACAAGCTCAGGGTAGGTCTGCCTGGTGGGTCCTACAAACTCAAGAGATGGAAATTAATCACACAGGATAATCCGAAAATAAAAATTCCTAAAAGCAAGTCATGATGGGTAGTCAATACTAGGCCTGTAGCTTCCTTAACAAAGGTCGATCTTTAAGTAAGCAGGTCTGTTGTCTTTCTGTATCTAATTTAATATACCATTGGAATGTCAGAGAGATCCTTTTTTTCTGGACCCCTCAGGGCACACCCACTGCACCAGAGCACAAGACCACAGAACTCCTTGTTATCTTGTTCTCTGAATACCAGCCATATGTGCTGTAAATGTTAATTATTAACTATCCTGTACTCACCAATATAAAAATATGTGTTTCATTTTACTTTTATCCAATCCCAAAGATTTCCCTGCTTTACTTTCTCCTGCCTCCTTAATCTACCACTATTAAATTTCATGTAACCCTCTTTACATGTCCTCCTTTGATTCTAATGCGTAAAATAAGATGAAAAACTGCCATTTTTCTAAAGCATTTTCTCAATCCTTTAAGATTTTGCTTCCTGTCATTTATGCTAAGTTTGGCTCAAATAAACTCATAAAAATTCTCAACAGGTTTGGACATTTCTTATGTCAACATCGTTGTAATGTTATTTATAGTATGAAAGCCTCGAATATCTACACAAAAGAATGGTTCTATAAATTATGCTATGTTACCATCTTATAATAGGATATAATAGAGCCTTCAAAATAATACATTCTTTTTTTTTTTTTTACAAAACTTAAAGTTTTATTAAATGCCATACACATGTATTGTATCTCACACACATTGGCATTTGTATTTAAACCACAAATATATTTTATTAAAAATTCTCCCCCAAAGTTGTAATGTAATCTTTAGTTGGTTCCTACAGGTAGCACAAGTAAGACTTTAATGGAGAAATCCAATTCAAAATAATATTTTTAAATGCCATATACTCATATAAGAAAATTAATATGTTAAATAAAAACCAAGAAATCGAACTAATATATGTTTTCCAAATTCACTTATAAATTATAAATATATATACACACAACCATTTGTGTATGTGTGTACATACACATATATAAATTTATGTAGATAAAATTAGAAGAAAAGGCAACAAAATTTTAACAGTAATTTTATTTTAGTGTTAAGATTATCATTCTTTTCTGTAATAATCAGAAGTGAGATGAAGAAGGGAACATCATCATTTGGAAACTGTTGCAATAAGACACCCACATTGTGCCACTGCTGTGGCTCTAAGACCAGCCACCTTCAGAAGTTGACCTGTGACAAATGTGGCTACCTTGCCAATCATAGGAGAAAGTACAACTGGAGTGCAAAGGCTAAAAGATAAAATACCACTGGGAGCAATTGATTGAGGCACCTAAAATTTGTATACCTCAGACTCAAGCATGAATTCCCTGAAAAACGACACCTAAATCCAAGAGAGCAGCTGTAGCAGCATTGAGTTTACCTTAAGGATTTCAACAATTAGTTGCTCAACAAGTGTTCTCATTTGAAGAGGAAAAAAATCAAGTTTTCTACCACGGCATTTGTAAGTGAAAAAAAAATTTTTTTTTAAAGCATTAGCTATGTTTCTCTATAAATAGGCATTTTTTAAAATGTGGGCTCTGATATATCTATAATGTGAACACTCTACATTATTGTACCTCATGTATATTGGGAAAGTCTGCAGAATTCTGTTTCCATATGACCCCGTGTTGAGAAAGTTATGAGTGTAAAGGAAAGAAAGGTTTGCTGTTGCCCCAATATTTATTTCAGAGCTGACATCTTAACGACAATAGAATATAAGCCTTGTGAAAGAAGGGTCCTTGTGTTATGCTTTATCTTCAGCATATGGCAGGCACTCAACAAACATTTGTGAATAAATTGCTAATCAATTTTTAAAAATTATAAATCTCCTGTTCTGCTACTATATTCTTTGTCTTGAATCAAAAGGAAAGATGCAGAGGAAGTGCTGACTTTTAAGTGATAAGGGGGTGAACTCAATAAAAACAAAATTAGTTAGTTTCTTTTTTCCTGCCCCTACAAACAGAATAATTCTCTCTAGAAAAGTTCATCTTAGGCTTACTCTAAGGTGTTCTTTAGTACTAGTTTTCCTCATAATCAAAGAGCATTTACCCTGAACCTTATCTTCCGGAAAGCCTGGCTTTCACCCCAATTCTCACTGTTCATGGATGGGTAGATGCTTCTAACCGGGGTTTTAATGAAGACAGAACATGCCACTTGTTGTTATTGGATTCAGAACAATTAGATCAGTGGCCTAGGATTCCAAGTGAGAAGAGCCTGTCTATAGGGTGTGTTTTCAAACCTTAACCATGACCCACAATAAAAAATATGCCTGACATGAAAACCTGAGTAACAAACTAACAAATATGCAATTAAAGTAAAAGTTTCACAAAACATTTCTTCTTATCACATGCAATGCACTCTAGCCAAAGGACCATGAAAGGGGCCATAAGACAGAAGAACTTTTAGATAACAAAAATCTGCTATACACCAAATAAACACCACAGAAAAAAAGTAAGACCCTATCCCACTCCCACCAATGAAGACCAACTGGAAAGCCTAGACTTCCATCCCTCCCTACTATAATGAGGCACTCTACCTCTTCCCCTAAACCAGGAACAAGAGGGAAAGTTGGGATATTCATCCTCCCTGAGCATTAACTAATACCCCCGCCACATCTGTGTCTGTGGAGATCGCTTAGGGAGCCTGGACTTCCACTCCACCCATCAGTCAGTATCATGATAACCTTCCCCCTCGTGGAGGAAATGGCATCAGAAGAGAACTTGTAGAGAACCACTTGTAGAAGGATTTTATCACCACTCAGCAAGGAAGCCCCTCCATATGTTGCCAGTGGAGGTCACAGGGGAGCAGTAATGAGGCACTCCTCTATCTTCCAGGGAAGTATGAGTGGAGGCATAGCAGAGACTGAACTCCCTTCCCTGCCCTGTAATAACGGAGACCTGCCCTGCCCCAGTGTGTCAACAAAGGACAAGTGGAGACCCCGGACTTTCCAACTCCACCTGGTGGTAATGAGGTAGTACCCCTCATTACTCACAGAGCAGTGTCAGAGGAAGCCCGCTAAAAATCAGATTTAAATAAGATCTAGTGTATTATAACATACTGCCTGGTTTTCAGTCATATCAAGAATTGATAAGACACCAAACGGAATGACTAAAAATAATCAACAGATACCGAACACCTAGATTACACAGATGTTCAAATGATCTGAATAGGAATTTAAAACAGCACTCATAAAAATGCTTCAATGAACAATCACAGATACATTTGAAACAAATGAAAAAAATAGTCAGCCAAAAAATATACATAAATAAGAGTCAAATGGAAATTTTAGAACCAAAAAGTACATTAACTATCGTAAAAAGAAAAGTGAATGGGCTAAATAGCAGAATGTAGAGGATGGAGGAAAGAATCAGTGAACTTGAAGACAGAACAATAGAAATTGCTCAATCTGAAGAGAGAAAATAGAATGGGAAAAAAAAATGAATACAGACTCAAAGACATGTGGGACTATAACAAAAAAATCTAACATTTATGCCATCTGAGTCCCAGCAAGAAAGGAGAAAGAATGGAGCTGGAAAAGTATCTGAAGAAATAGCAGCTGAAAATTTACCAAATTTAGCAGAAAACATAAACCCACGTATTCCAAAAGCTGAGCCAACCTCAACTAGCATAAAACCAAATAAATCCACACAAAGATAGACGATAGTCACATTTCTGAAAATTAGAGAAAAAAAATCTTGAAAATAGCCAGAGAAAAATAATACATTAACTACAATCAAAACTATTCAGGGGGGAAAAATGGCATAGATGATAGAGGCTCTGTTCATCCCTCTGGCAACCAAATCAAAATTGTGACAGAAACAAGGAGCAAACAGCAAGGAAAGGCCTCTTGGGATCTAGATGAACAAGCCATACAACTAGGGAGAAATCTAAGAAATCACCCTGCAATGGCAGAAGGTAGAACGGGGCGAGGATGCGGGGCTGCTCGGTCTCCAGCCAGTGGCTGAGTGAGATGGAGGCTGTGGTAGCAGCAGAAGCCTCTTAAAGGGGTCGTGTCCATGAGTGGACTTTCACAGTGACAGACTTGCTCGCTCTGAACACCAATGCTGGTTCGGCTGAGCAGAGACTTACAGGAGGAAACTGAGCTGTCAGAGTGAGGACCAAGGCAAGACTCGCTCTGTACTGAAGTGCCTGCAGTATCCATTGTTCCTCTTTTGAACCCTCCTCTCTCCCAGTGTGTGGACTCACCGCCGCCATAGTGGAGATGTCATTAAACTAGATAACAGAGGTCAATACTCTCAGAGGATTCCCTGAAACCCCACCTCTCCCAACTTGAACCCCCACTCAAGCCACATCCAGGTATATCTTCAGTGAGTCAAGAGCTCCTTGCTGAGCAGTGCCTAGACTCACACTGGAGGCAGCTGGCCTCAGTTTCTGGTATGGCCTTTTGAGGCAACTATAAGCGTAGCATCTGGGGATTGCTTGCTGAATCTTAACAGGTGGCCCCAAAGGGATACCGGCTTGGGCTAAACTTGGCCTGCAGCTGAATGGCTCTCGGGACTGTACCACTAGATACCTACTACACAAGGCCATACTAATTAGAAAAGGAGACTTAGTAGCTTTGCTTAGTACATTGAAACAGACACAGAAAGGCAGCCAAAATGGGAAGACAAAGAAGCAGAAACCATATGAGAGAACAGAACAGAGATCCAGAAACAATGGAGTCAAGCAATCTAACAGATGCAGAGTTCAAAACACTGGTTATAACGATGCTCAGTGAACTTAGGAGACGTGTAGATAAATTCAGTGAGAACTTAAACAAAGAGATAAGAAACATAAAAATGGAAATGGAAATTATAAAGTGAAACTAGTCAGAAATGAGGAACACATTATCTAAGATGAGAAGTATATTAAATGGAAAAAATGAAGTGAATAAAGAAGAGGTTCAAATTACCTTTATAGAGGATGGGAAAGTCAAGGACATTCAATCAGAATGGCAAGAAAAAAGAAGCCAAGACATAATAATAATTTAAGTAGCCTATGTGACACTATTTAATGTAAAAATATCTGTGTCATAGGGGTGCCAAAAGGAAAACAAGACGTTGAAGAGCTATTTGAAGAAATAATAATAGAAAACTTCCCTCACCTGGCAAAGGAAATAGACATACAACCCCAGGAAACTCAGAGAGTCCCAAAAATCAGGAACCCAAAGAGGCCCACACCAAGACACATCATAATTAAAATGCCAAAGGTTAACTACAAAGA
>NW_006434120.1:3748813-3753029 GCF_000325575.1 Pteropus alecto | reverse complement strand
AACTGGTATTACAGGAAATATTGGAGGGACTCCTTTAAAAACATGTATCAAAAACAAGAATAAAGAATGGTAACAACTACATTCCTATCAATAATACCTCAAATGGAAAAGAATTAAGTGCTCCAACCAAAAGCTAGGCAGGCTGAACAGATAAGAAAACAAGACCCTTACATATGCTGTCTACAAGAGACTCACTTTAGATTAAAAGACACACACAGACTAAAAGGAAGGGGATGGAAAAAGATATTGCCTTGATGGATCTAGAGGGTATTGCGCTGAATGAAATGGGTCAGAGAGAGAAAGACAAATATCTCAAGATTTCACACACATATGGAATCTAAAGAACAAAATCAACAACAACAACAACAAAAGTGAAAATAAACTCATAGATACAGAGAATATTTAGAGGGATACTAGATGGGAGGAGGGTTGGGGTGAAAAAAAAAAGGACAAACGAATTAAGAGGTACAAATGGATAGTTGCAGAATAGACATGGAGATGTAGAGTGTAGCATGGGGAAGATGGCTAATAATGTTGGAATAAATATGTCATAGGGTAAAGGGGTACTAGATTTAGTGGGGTGATCACTTTGTGAGTTACGTGGATCTCTGATCAATATGCTATATAACTAAAACTGGTATATTACTGCATACCAACTATAGTTGAAAAAAACTAATTAAATTGTACAATGTAAATACAAGCAACTAATTATATTTCAATAAAGAAAAAATCAGTAGGTGAAAAAAAAACCCAATTCAAATGACAGTAGATTTCTCAGAAAATGTAAAGACCAAGTCTAATATTTATGAGGCCATACTAATACAAATTATTGAATAACAAATAAGTGGGAGAGAAGAGACAAATCTCTTGGGCAGAATAATTCCCAATAAAGAGTACGTGGAACATAATCCCCACTCCTTAAATGTGAGTGGTACAAAGTGACTTCCTTCCAGAGAGTAGAGTATGAAAAGAGGGTTGTGGTAACTTGATAGAGGACAAACCTGACAAACACTACCTCATCCAGGTGATCACAGTCAACATCAACAGTGATAAGACTACATTGACTATGTGTGATAAAATAGCAATTTACCTCCTATCTTCCTCCTCAAGACCCATAACCACAATCTACTCAGAAGAAAAACATCAACCAAATCAAAGTTAAGGAACATTCTACAAAACACCTGACCAGTAGTCCTCAAAACTGTCAAGCTCATCAAAAACAAGGAAAGTCTAATACACTGTCACATCCAAAAAGAGCCTAAGGAAACATAAAGAGTAAATGGTAATCTGGTATCCCAGAACAGAAAAAGCACTTTAGGTAAAAACCAAGAAAATCTGAATAAAATATGGAGTTTAGTTAATAACGACAAATCAGTATTGGTTCATTAACTGTAATAGTTAATAAACTGGTTGCAGGATTAATGAAAATCCTGTGTACTACCTATACAATTTTTCTATAAATATTGTGGACAAAAAAGGGGTTCTATGGAAAGTAACCTCACAGGACAATCTGATAATAAATTTCTAACTGGGCAGGTTGTGTTGTGCTGTCATGCCCCAGGCACGTAACTTCTTTAGTAAAAGGTTTATCTTTGCCTTAAGCAAGCTTTGTCCACTATTTCTGTATAACTAGGTTAACACATGTTTAGATGCCTTTTTCAAAGTAACCATGTTTAGGACAGCACATAATTTTAACTATTTTGTAATCCAATCCCCTGCCTTGCTTTCTTCCAACCTTTAAGTAATCTTCCTTACTTCCCTCCTTCATGCCAAATGTATAAAAGAAGTTGCAAACTGCCATTCTCTGAAGTATGTTGAGATCTTGCTTCCGGGCGAATCTTGTTTGATTCAAATAAATTTTTATAAAAATTCTCTATAGATTTGAACGTTCTTACATCAGTAATCAAAAAATGTTTTTAAAAATAAAATTTATTGACTTCCAGTAAAGATGGTGAAGTAAACACTGTGCTCACATCCTCCCATGACATCAAAATTACAATTAAATTATAGAACAACCACCCTTGAGAACCACCCGAAGACTAGCTGAATTAGAAGTCCTACAACTAAGGATATAAAGAAGCCAAGACGAGACTGGCAGGAAGAGCTGAGAAATGACATGAAATGAGCTGGTCCCACACCCACATGTGGTGATTAAGAACCCAGGAGAAATATTTCAGTGTTGGTCTCCCCTGAGGAATGAGGGATCCCAGCCCCACACTGGGCTCCCCAGCCAAAGGTTCCAGTGCCAGGAAGAGAAGTCCCCACAACTTCTGGCTGTGAAAACCAGTGGAGATTTTAGGGGAGTAAGATGGAGGTCTGCTGGAGATTCAGGCATCCTCTTAAGTGGCCCACACGGGGACTTACACAGAGTGGCTGAGAGACTCATTCACTCTGAGCTCCAGCCTTGGGGCAGCAGCTCAAAAAGCACCAGGGATGTGAGGGGAGGGACCAAACTGTCTGGCTTCAGGGTGAGTGCTGGAAGGGCAGCTCTGTCCTGCACTAAACTGTGTGCAAGCACTATTGTTCCTTTGTTGAGCCCTCCCCCTACCCAGCCTGCAGGCCCAGGCAAGAACCAAGTCTAACACTGCTAACCAGGCTAACACTGCACTTGCCCAACCCTGGTGACTTCCTGAGATCCTGCCCAGCCCAAATCTCTTTCAGAATCTAGTCCAGATAAGCTGCTGGTCTGGGCCCATGCTGTGGACTTTCCTAAAACCTCTCAAAGGTCCACAAACCCCAGACAAGCAGAGGCTGGCTTTGGCATGCCTTGTAACTTTTGTTGAGTAGCCCCAAACCCAGCACTAGTGGCAGCCGGCCTTGTTTCACATCATAACCACTCCCAGGTATCCCCAAGCCCAGCACAGGCAGCTACCCACTACAGATCATTTTGTGGCTCCTACCATGTGGCCCTGGGCCAGACACAGGCAGCGGCCGACTTTGGCCTACACTAGATCTCCTCCCAAGAGGCCCCGGAACCAACACACCTCATGGCCAGCTTCAGACTACACTTGAGCATGCCCCAATTAATGCCACAAATGACACATTCAAGGGTGAACTTGGCAGGCAGAAGAGCTACACTATAGTGAATCCCAGCTGTGGGGTAATCCCGAACACAATAGCTCATCTGCTATAGTCATGACCAGGCCTCAGAGCCTGGTCATGACTATATATAGGGTCAATCCCACCCACTGACATGCCGACAGCAATCAAAGCACAACTAGAAGACATCACACATAACCCACACAAGGAACACCCCTAGAGTACCTGGCTCTGGTGAATAGGGAGACTGCGCCATGGGGCCCCACAGGACAATTACTACATGAGGTCACTCTGCCAAGACTGGGAGACACAGCAGAAATACGTGATACATAGAAATGAACACAGGGAAGCAAAAGCATATCCCAAATAAGAGAACAGGATAAAACTCCAGAAAAAAGAACTAAACTAAGTGGAGACAAGCAATCTACCAGATACAGAGTTCAAAACACTGGTTATAAGGATGATCAGATAAATTAGGAAAAGAATAGATGATCTCAGTGAGAACTTCAACAAACAGATAGAGAAACATAAAAAATGATAGAAACCATTAAAAAGAATCAGTCAGAAATGAAGAATATGAAAACTGAAATGAAAAATACATTAGATGGAATCAATAGCAGATTAGATGAATCAGAGGATCAAATTGGAAGACAAGGTAGCAGAAAACATCCAATCAGAACAGCAAAAAGAAAAAAAAAATTTTTTAATGAGAATAGTTTAAGGGACCTATGGGATAACTTCAAGCATACCAATATTTGCATCACAGGGGAGGAATATCAAAAGGAGAAAAGAGAGCAAGGGATTGAAAACCTATTTCAAAGAAATAATGACTAAAAACTTCCCTAACCTGGTGAAGGAAATAGACATACATGTCCAGGAAGTGCAGAGAGTCCCAAACAAGATGAACCCAAAGAGGCCCACACCGAGACACACATCATAATTAAAATGTCAAAGGTTAAAGACAAAGAGAATCTTAAAAGCAGCAAGAGAAAAGCAGTTATTTACCTACAAGTGAGCTCCTGTAAGACTGTCAGGTGATTTGTCAAAAGAAACTTTGCAGGCCAGAAGGGATTGGCATGAAATATTCAAACTGCTGAAAAGTCAGGACCTACAACAAAGATTGCTCTACCCAGAAAAGCTATCATTTAGAATTGAAGGACAAAGAAGGAGCTTCCCA
>NW_006434120.1:3724056-3748218 GCF_000325575.1 Pteropus alecto | reverse complement strand
ACATATATATAATGGAATATTACTCAGCCATAAAAAAGAATGAAATCTTACAATTTCCACCGTGGAAGGACCGAGAGGGTATTATGCTAAGTAAAATAAGACAGAGAAAGCCAAATTCCATATGATTTCACTTTCATGTGGAATTTAAAGAACAAAATAAACACATAAACAAAAGAAAAACAGGCTCATAGATACAGAGAACAAAGTGATGGTTCCCAGATGGGAGGGGAGTTGGTGAAAAAGGTGAGGGGATTAAGAAATATAAATTGGTAGTTACAAAACAGTCAAGGGATGGAAAGCACAGTACAGGGAATATAGTCATCAATAATATAATAACTATACATAGTGTCAGGTGGGTGCAAGACTTACTCGGGGGATCACTTAGTAAGTTGTATAAATGTCTAACCACTATGTTATACACCTGAAACTATTATAATATTAAATGTCAATTGTAATTGAAAAATAAAAATTAACAAGTAAAAACATTTAAAGAATAAAAAATAATAAAGTTTATTTTAAAACATTCATAACCTGAGAATTGATCAGGATAATAATTTCTTTTAAAAATAAGAAAATTTCAATGGTAGAAATAAAGAAATAAGTGAACATATTATTTAAATAAAAGGATAAGTGAATATTCAGAGATTTACTCCTAACTAGAATATAAGTAATTTTAATGTATATTTTATAACAGGAGGATTGAATTACCAAATCATATGGTATTAAGTAATGGTGTTGATATAAAAATGTCCAAACCTGTAGAGAATTTTTATAAAAATTTATTTGAGCCAAAAAAAGGATGCACCTGGAAGCAAGATCTCAACAAGTTGAAATAAATGCTTTGAAGAATAACAGTTTCCAGTTTTTTTATGCATTTGAGATTCAGGAGGACAGGAAGGGGAGGAAGCGGAAGCAAGCAGGAATGAGATTACAGATAGTTAAGATTATGTGCTCTTTGAGGGGTTTAAAAGGGGGTATTTCAAAGGTATGTTAACCTAGATGCACAGAAACAATGGACAGGGCTTGCTTAAAGCAAAGGCAAGCCTTTCAGCATGCCTCCGGTGTGACTACCCACCCAGACTTGCCCAGTTAGGAATTTATGATCAGACCACTCTATGAGGTTACTTTCCATAGAACCTCCTTTTTTTGGTTCACAGTGGAAGTGGATTCATTTCACCAGAATTAGATTATTGTAAAACCACAATCATCAAAATCCCCAATAATGCATTAGGCAGAAAACTACACCAAAAACTTTTCAGTACTAAAATGAATCAAAAATGTAACAAACACAAAGCAGTTTCAATTAAATAAATATTGAATCAAGATGATGTCAGTATAGAGAATTAACCTGAGCTGATATTGTAGTCTACATAGCTGGTATAGAAGGGTTAAGAACTTGAAGAAAGCTTACATAATTACTTAAACATTCCCTACCCTTGTTTGATTGATGGAACTCTTAACAGTGTTTGCCTGAGATGTTTTCCTTCAGGACGGGAATATAAAGATCCAGGAGGCTGCTAGAGACACCCTAGACCAGTTGGAACTAACCAAAGAATTCTCCAGTGGATTCAGTGTGAACTTTTCTCATTATGCCCTCATTATAATACTAAAATCTCTGCACAAGGCAGGGTATATCTGCAATTTTCTGTACAGAGGATGTATGTATAGCCATCTCCATTTACTGTGTGTGCTCATCCCAAACATACCTCAATGTGCTATAATGTAAAAGCAACTAGCCCTATAATACCAGGTGGCCTTTTGTTCTCAGGGAGGCACTGCTTTGGGAAAGATCCCCAATGTGTTCCTTGCTTGAGGGCTTACAATAAAGGTCCTACTAACAAAATCAACTTGGAGTGTTTTTTTGGCTGACACCTACCAAGTGGCAGGACCCTAGTTCACTTCAGTAACAACATTTCATAACACATATGGCAACATACTTCAGGAGGTTCATAAATATAAACATAAGAAAATTCCAAAAACAGCTGGAACAAAACAGAGGAACATTTTCATATTCTTAGGTAGAATAAAAATTTATGAGCCCTAAGGAAAAAGACTAATCAATTCAAATATATGAAAAATATGAAAAATAAAACTTTCTGTGTCACTCATGCCAAAAGCCCATGACTCCAAACCTAGATTTAACACCTGGTCTAACTGCAGTTTCAACCTCTCCCAGACACATAATCTTAATCAACCAGAATGGAATTTTCTGGTCAGGCAACGGTAAGATTATCTGTAACATAGGTCCCCTTCCCTCACCACAGAAAGAAGAGGCAATCTACATGACTTCTTCTTCCAAAGTAAAGATGTCCTGGCCCTAAAATAATCCCTTCTTTTCTTTCCTAAGAGCTCCCCTGTCTCACCCTTCTTGCTACAAAATCCTTCCCTTGCAATCCCTTGGAGTTGCCCCCTAGTTGCTGGGTGAGATACTGCCTCATCCATGACTCACTTTATAAAGCCAATTAGATCTTCAAACTTACTCAGTTGAATTTCATTTTTTAACAAGAAGAAATATAATAGGGTAGAGAAATAATTAAAAGTCTGCTACTCAAAATATCAATATACAAAAATATATCCATATGTAGAAAATATATGTATGTACACACATATAGAGAGATGTGTATAAAATAAATGCTTAAATTCAATTATGCACTGTCAAAGGAAATAGTTCCCAAGTAGAAATACAATAAGTGAATCGTGCAAAGTTGACATAACCGGAGTCATTTTAAAATGGGGTCAGTGCAGCCTTTCAGAGGAACTGCCTTGCACGTCTTGCTCCTTGAACTTTTGAAATGTTTAAACTGGGCAAAATAACCTTTGGACTGGGCCAAACCAACATTCGATTTCAAACAACTGTTTGTAAAGCTAACAAGAAAGCTGACTGAAAATTAAGGACGGTCTATAGAATTAGTATCACTGTGTACAGCTAAAGAATAATGTAGCTTATTAGCACCAATAGAAACTCCTTCCTTCTATTCAAGTAACTATTTCTCTTCTCTTTCTCATAAAAAAAAAAACCCTGCCTTCGCCCCATAATCAGAACACTATTTGAGTTTCTGCCTGAGTCAGTACTTCCCAGAATTGCAATTCTTTTTAATCTCAAATAAATGCTATTGCCTCTCATTTTGGCCTTTTATTTTTAGGTTAACATATCAAAAGTAGAGAAAAATCCATAGTCATATTAGGGGAACTATTTGGCAAACTATGAAAAAACAAGTACATTTACAATAATGTAAACTACAACTCTCTGGAGAGTTATTTGATGATAATTATAATAGTTACGAATGTGCTCAATTCCCTTTTACCCAGTAAATACAATTTAGGAAATATTCTTATAGAAATAACTAGGAAAGAAAAGAAAGTAATCTATCCAAAAGATTTTCCAAGCAATTATAGCAATGCTATTTATAATTAAGAAAAATTATAAACAATTCAAAAGCCTGAGAACAAGGAAATAGGTTGTAAGGCAATAAATTGGATATAACTAATCAATCACAAATACGTGGATAACATCAAACTCTGGAAATGTATTAAAAATATTTTATCCGTTATGATTTTCATTTTCAAGTAACAGAATACCCACTTAACAGTGATTTAAACAATAAAGATATTTAAATAACTCGCTTAAGTGTGGAAAGGTAGGTTGTTCTCAGGTTGTTTCAGCAGCTCAGTGAATGTCATTAAGAGCCCTCTATTTCCACCTTTGCCCCTAGCGTGCTCAGCTTTGTAGCTTCATAGTAGTCAGATGGTATAGTAGTTCTTTATTGCTAAATAACAAATTACTCCAAATTTAGTGATTTAAAACAACAAACATGTATTATCTCACAGTTTCTGAGGATCAGGAATTTGAGTGTGGCTTAGCTAGGTTTCTTATGAAGTTGCAGTCAAGTTTCAGACCTGTAGTCATCTGGTTTGACTGGGACTGGAGATCCTCTTCTAAGAAGGCTCACTTAAACGACTGTTGTTTAAAGGCCTCAGATCCCCCTTCTCTCTATAGCGCTGCCTACAACATGGCACCTAACTTCTCCCAGAGCCAGTATTCCAAGAGAGGAGAGAGTGACCAAGATGTAAGCAGCAATGTCTTATGACGTATCTCAGAAATGATACACCATCATGTCTGCCACATTCTGTTGGTCACACAGACCACCTCTGGTACAGTGTAGAAGGGGACTACATAAGGGTATTAATACCAACCAGCAAAGACCACTGGGGACCATCTTGAAGGATGGCCACTGCAGTTCACTCTATTAACTCTCAGTGATTTACATCTCCCCCACATGTAAAAGGTACTTACCACCTTTCAAGGCCCCAATAGTCTCATTACTTTACAGCATCAGCTGCAAGTCCAGTATCTCATCACTTAAATCAGATCTAGGTGTAGAGGAGGCCCCTTGGGTGTAATTCCTTAAGTACTCCTCTTGGATATAGTTTCTCTTGTTCTAGAGATCAGTGAGCTAAAGCAGGAAGGAGCATATTACAGCATTTGGACCAAATATGGCCACACCCATCATTTACATATTGTCTACGGCTGCTTTCACATAACAAAGGCAGAGTCCAGTAGTTGCAATGGAGACCAAAAGGCCCACAAAGCCAAAAATAATCACCATTTGCCCTTTTACAGAAAAGGTTTGCTGATCCCAAGCTTAAAAAGACAAATTATTTGACTCATCGAATTTTTGGTCAGATATATGTAAGCACTGCAAACTTTCCTGTTCAACAATGGGGGAAAGGAATACACAGGGGACTCCAGACTGAGGACTAGGCGGGTGGGGGTGGAGGTGTGGCGTAAGGGGGAATTCTATGCAAAGTAACCTCGCAGGGGGATCTGGTCATAAATTCTTAACTGGGCAGGTCATGGTAGGTAGTCATGCCCAAGACATATAAGACATATAAAAAGTGAAAGATTTTAAGCCAGCCCTGTCCATTGTTTCTATGCATCTAGAGGTTAACGCATCTTTGAAATAAGCCTTAACCACCCATCTTTGAAATAAGCCTGTAATCTTCATAACTATTCTGTAATACAATCCTTGCCTATTTTCTCCCACTTTCACATAATCTTTCTTACATCTCCTTAATTTCTAATGTATAAAGGAAGCTGCAAAACTGTATTCCCCAGAGCATTTGAGATCTTGCTCCCTGGCATATGTTGTCAGTTTGGCTCAAGTAAATTCTTACAAAAATTATTTACAGGTTTGGACATTTCTTACGTCTACAAGGCAAATACTGGAACTTTCTTGATTAAGACTCAGTCCTACTTCCAACACAAAATGACTTTCTATGGCTCTGGACTCTACCCTCTAGGTGCAGCGCTCTGAGTCACACTTCCTTTTTCATGAAAGGTAGCACATGTTTTCAACTAAGTTTTTTCAGCCTGCTTCCTCCTATAAAAGTTTGCATTCCTAACGTTACCGCACGGAGTTGCCCCAGTAGCATGGAGGGGGTCCTTGGTTCCCTGCCGACACAGTAAAGAATTACAGCTCAGCGAGATTTAGCAAAAGATTTATTGAAAGCACATTCTAGAAGGAGACAGGCAACACCAAGGAAGGCTGCAGCCTCTTGGAATTTGGGGGGGTGAAAAGACAAAAGATAAAGTACGCACCAAGCAAGGGGTGGGTTACCAGTGAAAAGATGTAAGCCTGGAAGTGGGGAAGTCTATATTATATTAGGGCTGTGATGGGTTGTTGGGGCGGCAGGGGAGGAGGGGGGTCCTAGATGATTGGCCTGTGAGGTCACTATGATTGACAGTTGGCTGTTATATAACCACTGCGCATGTGCTTATCCACTATTCAGTCTGTTATACTTAGATTCATGAACTTCTGGGCATAGGCATGATATTATAATAATGATATGAGGCCAAGGTTACAGGCAGGTTAGGGTAGTACCTTCTTGGTACTAAACACTATCCTCAAATTTGTGGCTGGTTTAAGCCAGCAGTTTTTATGGCCTTCTTGCCATAGGACCCACTGCGCATGTGCTTACCCACAATTCAGTCTGTTATACTTAGATTCATGAACTTCTGGGCATAGGCATGATATTATAATAATGATATGAGGCCAAGGTTACAGGCAGGTTAGGGTAGTACCCTCTTGGTACTAAACACTATCCTCAATTTTGTGGCTGGTTTAAGCCAGCGGTTTTTATGGCCTTCTTGCCATAGGATGTAGGGATAATTTATATCCATAAAATGGGTGTTTTGGGGAGGTCCTAAGGGAAGTTTCTATGGTTACAGAGCTGGGTTTTCACTCCTATCACTCATTCCTGCCTAAGTACCTAACACTAAGGCCTCTTTTATTTTGTACTCTCTGTCTTCTTTATTCCAAAGGGCTGTGATCCTTAAAATCTAATTCTCTTAAAGCTTTGTGAGTCTCTTAGGAATATGACTAAGGTTCTTTCCATTAAACAAAAGTTACTCATACAAATCTCTTCCAAATTAAGACCTTCTCTATCTTGAGCTTCTGCTGAAATTGCTGAAGGATAAGGATCATATCCTTAAACTTCTTTAGAAGCTCTACTGTTCAACTGAATGGATCAGTCAGGCACACCACTAAACTCTTTAGAGGGAACTTTATCCGACTGAAAAGTACTATAATCTTAAATAACAACAAAAAATTTTACAGCCACACCCTCAGCTTCATTCTTAGACCAAGTTTTTTTGATAAAGCCCTGGTTTTGATCTTCCCTGAGAAGTAATTTCTTAATTTTAGAATCACTGGCTGTCTAGAGAGGCTGGCAATATTCGAAATCATGAAGTCTCAGATCCCATATGTTTATCAGATGTTTCTTTAATATATTTGCTCCTCTCACATTTTACTATAAGCAGCAATAATAAACAAGGTGGTACCTTGTGTTCTCTAGCTGGAAAACTCTTTAGCTAGATCACCCAGTTCATTATGTACATTCTCTAGTTTCTACATTACTACATGTGACAGTGTTCTTAAAATTTTTGCTACTACATTAGAAGGATCCCCTTCCCCACAGTCCCTAAAAAGATTCTCCTTACTTTCCCTTAAGCCCTTACCAGCAACCTCTTTGAAGTTTATAAATCTACTTTAGGCTTTCACTAAACACTATCCTCAAATTTTATCTACCTTTCACCTACTGACAAGTTCCAAAGCCACATCTACATTAAAATATTTATAACAGAATACAACTTCTGGTAATAATATTTGTATTAGTTACCCACTGTATAACAATTATCCCAAACTTACTTAAAGCAACCATTTATTATATCATAAAGTTTCTGAGTCGGGAATCCAAGAGTAGTTATCTAGCTAGGTGGTTCTAGGTCAGATATCACCCTCAAGCAGAGCTGACGGTTTGAATGGGACTAAAAGAACTACTTCCAAGAAGTCACCTGGCTACTGGCTAGAGGCTTCAGTTCCTTGCTACATGGGCCTGTCCATAGGAATGCTCACAATATGGCTAACTTCCTCCAGAGCAATAGATCAGAAAGAGAGAAATGTGGTAAAGATGGAAACTGCAATGTCTTTTATAACCTAATCTAAAAGTAATATCCTGCTGTTTTCTATTGGTCACACAGATGAATCCTGCAACAATGTTGAAGAAAACTGGGCATAAATACTAGGACATAGTAGGGGACATCTTGGAAGCTGGCTACTGCAGTGGCTTGGCAATTCCAGGCATCACATTCTCATTTAACAGTATCCAAATAAGGATGGAAGAAAATGGGTGAAAAAATGGGGACTTTTTTCACATATTCCTCTTTTTTCAGGGGAATAAACATTGTTCAGAAATCTTCCAACAAACTTTTACATCTCATTGGCCTGAACAGGATAAAATGGCTACCCCTAAGTGCAAAGGAACCAAGAAAAATAAGTAATTGGTATTTTCAGCCTCAATCATGTAAAGAAGGCAGGAAATAGGAAGTTTCGTATGACTTTTGCATAAACAAAAGTCAAATAAGAAATATAGTAAAGATATACCAATTAGGAATATATATTTTTTGAGTATATAGTCCTAAATTCCAGAAATTAATCATTTCCCTTAAAAATGTTTAAAGTTGTTTTTAAGTTAATACAAATTTAAACAGAAAGCTCTCATTAATAGTTGTTATCATCAATATAGCTTTTATAATAGTAAAAAATGTTCATATATCCATTCTTTACAAAAGCCTTGAAAGAAACAAAGCAAATTTTATTATAGTAGCTCCACTTTACAAATAAGAAACATGAAGCAAATATTATTATAGCAGCCTCAGTTAAGGAAACTGAAGCTCATAGAGGCTAAAAGGCTTAGGCTCTATAGATATAGATGACAACTTAAGTAGTATCACTGGGATTCAAATCCTATGGCATTTCTACTAACATCAGCGATTCAATTTTGTACAGAATTATACTTGAAGTAATATTTGGTTAATTATAATTTCAAAATTACTGTAATTTGTTCCTTTATACTAAAAACCTCTCTTCATTAGAAGAGATTATTTTATGAAGTTGTGTGTGCCACAAAAATATTTTCTGAAAATACGGGTTTATGAATAGCTTAAATACATTTTTGGTCAACTCTCACAAATCAAGAAATAATAAGAATTTTGGCATTAATAATGCTTTAAAAGGTATTTTTAATAACTATTTCTCTGACTACAAAAGAGAATTCCTTGCCTCCTATGAATCAAAGTAAGTTCTTTATTTAGACTTTTTATTTTCATTGTTATTTATTAAAATCTATGTTCATATTCGCTTCTAAACAATGCTAATTATGTGCTCTTATAAAATGACATCCTTACGATTCTTCAAATATATCTTAGATATATTTTCTTTTATTTCTTAAAATTTCTTTCCTTTCTTCTTCACTTAGTGAATTAGATACAAATGGTATTTCTATAAGATTGAAACATTTTTGATTTATTTAAAAGGGGGAGAACAGAGCCTTGGACATTTCATTGGAAAAAAACATTTTTCACAAATTTTTCCTCCCTAAATTATTCCTATTACTATTGATAAAAATAATGTCTTTAAAAGATCCTCATAACTTTTTAGATATGAGCAGGTGAGAATACTAAATAAGCCACAAATTATTAATGTCAAATATATATATATAGTTAAAAAATAAACTCAAATAACAAAAACACTTTAAAAAATATTAATCAATACTCATGTTATGAAATACACATCATATCATGAAAATAACCAGTCTATACAACCAAGATAAAATTTTGAAAATTCTTTCTTAAACTGGGAAATATATAGACTATGTGATATTTGTATATACTAGTGCCTGTATACAACATCAAAGATAATGTGAATAATTTAATATTCAATTCTCTTTCTTCTTCCCTTCTACTTCTTCTGTCCCTCCTTTCTTCCAGCTTCCTAAAATACAAAGGGCCCTTCCATTTATCTGGAGTAGTCAGTGCTACTTGCACTTTCCCACTGTTTTAGCCCAGAATTATGGTTGCTTGGGCTTCCCGGCATTCTCCGAGTCTTTTCCTTTTTCATGTCTCTTGAGACATCTTTAACAACAAATCTAGTTCTTGAGTTTTTATCCCACATCCAGCAAACGTATAAAAGATAGCACCTACCCCAATCAAATCAATGACATTCCTGTATGAGAATAGCAGAGAGCTAGAAACAGGCAAAGTAAAAAATGATTTCATTTCAAAGCACCTAAATATTTGAGAATCAATTTCTCTCAGGATTTCAATTAATTTTAAGAAAATTATATACTCCACAGTTGTAAGTCAGTAAGTATCCATTTCTTTTAAGTTATATTATTTCTAATGAAAATTTCATTTTTAAAAATTTAGAAACAATAACACATACAAAATCTCAACCTGCTAACACAAATACTATTTTTCTTTCATGAGTATTTCCTAATACTTTTTTTATACACATATACATTTCACATAACTGTAGAAACAGTATAAAATTTTACCTATTTGTTTCATTTACTGTATAAAACATTAACCATGTTTTTCTATATAGTCATTTAGAAAAAGTTATCATATTTGACAACATAATATTTACCTACAGTAGTAATTCATCTAACACACTATTGATGACATTTAAGTTATTTCCAACTTGTCACTGTTATGGTCAATTCTGTCAAAATTTTTGATGCATATTTTTCCCTCTTCATTTGTGTTATTTTATTAGGATAAAGCCCCACGAATAGGTCTTATGGATCAAAGCATATACACATTTCGAGGAGTTTCATATATATTATTGATTTCTAAAAGTATTATACTAATTAAAAATGCTACCAGCATGAGTATACCATGAAGTTCCCAAGAACCTCACCATCTCCAAGTACCTTTTTGAATTCTCGCTTATGTACAAAGGTATAAAATGTTCTCATAGTTTTAATTTGCATGTTTGATTACCTGTGAGAGTAAACATATTCCTTTTTGTTTGTTTTAAATTTCTACTTATGAGTACTCTAAGTTCACATCCATATTTAATTTGTCCAACAGGATCTTTCCTCAAGATCCTGTTGGACAAATTAAATATGGATGTGAACTTAGAGTACTTATAAATAGAAATTTAAAACAAACAAAAAGGAATATGTTTACTCTCAAACATGCAAATTAAAACTATGAGAACATTTTATACCTTTGTACATAAGCGAGAATTCAAAAAGGTACTTGGAGATGGTGAGGTTCTTGGGAACTTCATGGTATACTCATGCTGGTAGCATTTTTAATTAGTATTTGTTGTTATTGCTTTCCACTAGTGCATCATTCTTTTAACTATATAGGTTTAATTTTTTTTTTACATTAAAAAAGTTTTTCTTTCAATTAGAATTGACACTCAATATTATTTTATACTAGTTTCAGGAGAATAGCACAGTGGTTAGACATCTATATAATTTACGAAGTGATCCCCCTAATTAGTCTAGTATCCCCCTGGCACCACACATAGTTATTATAATATTATTAACTATATTCCCTATGCTTTACTTTATATCCCCATGACTGTTTTGTAACTACCAATTTGTACTTTTTAATCCCTCCTCCCTTTTATTCCAGCCCCCCAACCCCCCTCCCACCTGGTAATCCTCAAAATGTTCTCTGTATCTATGAGTTTGTTTCTGTTTTTTTCATTTGTTTGTTTGTTTGCTTGTTTTGTTCTTTAGAGTCCACATATATGAGAAATCATGTGGAATTGTCTTCTGCTATCTTACTCCACTCAGCACATTACTCTCTAGGTCCATCATGAAATACCTTTTCCATCTCATTACTTTTAATTTATATGTGTCTTTTAATCTGAAGTGAGTCACTTGTAGGCAGCATAAGTAAGGGTCTTGTTTTCTTATCCATTCAGCCATGCTGTCTTTTGATTGGAGCATTTAATTCTTTTTCACTTGAAGTACATGTTGATACATATGTAGTTGTTGCCATTCTTTATTTAGCATTTATTAATTCTTATAGGTACATATTTTTTTTCTTCTTGAAGAAGTCCCTCCAACATTTCCTGTAATACTGGCTTGGTGTTGATGAATTCCTTTTGCTTATTTTGGTCTGAGAAGCTCTTTATCTGTCCTTTGATTCTAAATGATAACTTTGCTGGGTAAAGTAATCTTGGTTGTAGGTCTTAGGTTTTTATCACTTTGAATATTTTGTGCCAAACCCTTCTGGCCTGCAAAGTTTCTGTTGAAAAACAGGCTGACAATCTTATGGGCACTCCCTTGCATGTAACTAATTGCTTTTCCCTTGCTGCTTTTAAGATTCTCTCTTTGAATTTAACCTTTGGCATTTTAATTATGATGTGTCTTGGTGTGCATTTCTTTGGGGTCATCTTGTTTGGGACTCTCTGCACTTCCTGGGGTTATATGTCTATTTCCTTCACCAGGTTAGGGAAGTTTTCTGTCGTTATTTCTTCAAATAGGTTTTCAATTCCTTGCTCTCTCTCTTCTCCTTCTGGTACCCCTATGATGAGAATGTTGTTATGCTTGACGTTGTCCCAGAAGCTTCTTAAACTATTTTCTTTTTTGGTGGGGTAGGAAGGGGATTTTTTCTTGTTGTTTTTCTGATTGGGTGTCCTTCACTACCCCATCCTCTAAGCTGTTGATTCAATCCTTCACTTCATCCACTCTGTTGAATTCCTCTAATGTACTCTTCATCTCAGATATTGTATTCTTCATTTCTCACTGGCTCCCTATTATGTTTTCCATCTCCATTTTTATTTTTTTTAATCTCTTTGTAAAAGTTCTCACTGAGCTCATCCACTCTTCTCCTAAGTTTCTCGAACATCCTTATAACCAGTTTTGAACTCTGCAGCTGGTAAACTGCTTGTCTCCATTTTGGTAAGCTCTTTTTCTGGAGTTTTGTTCTGTTCTTTCATGTGGGACATGCTTTTATGTCTCCCCATTTTGTCTGCTTCCCTCTGTCTGTTTCTATGTATTAGGTAGGGCTCCAAAGTCTCCTGGTCTTATTAGAGTGGCTTTATATACTACGTGTGCTGTGGGACCCCCGTGACACAGACCGAGAGGGGTCTAGCTGCAGGTCAGTTTCAGTTGCATCCCGTGCACCTCTGGCCACCTGGTAAGAGTCACCAAGCAATCCATATGTGGCTGCTACCCGTGCTGAGTTTACAGGTGCTTCAAGGGGCCAAGTTAGAAGCTGAGGCCAGCTGCCACTGGTGTGGGGCTAGGGACTGCTCAGCAAGAGGTACAGGGCACACTGAGGCTAGATGCTGCTTCCTTGGGTTTTGTGAGCCTTTGAGAGACTTTACGAAAGTTCACAGCAGGAGACAAGACAGCCTATTTTTATGGAATAAATCACTGGAAGCAGCTTGTGTGGGCCCACAAGTTGGGGGAGGCAGAGTCTCAGGGAATCCCCTGGGCAGAGCAACTTGTGTTATCCAGGTTGATGGTGCCTGCTTCTGCAGGCTGGGAGAGGGGAGGGCTCAACAAAGGAACAATGGCTTCTGCCTGCACTTCTGTCCAAGAGAAACCCACCCCTCCAGCTCTCGCCCTGGAGCCCTACCATTCAGAGCCTCCCCGTATGTCCCTGACATCCCTTGAGCAGCTCCCCTGGCACTAGAGCTCAGAGCAAGCGAGTCCATCAAGTAAGACCAGGCGCAGGCCCTCTATGAGAAAAGTCTCTGCTTTCTGCAGCCCTCCGTCTTACTCAGCTTTAATCTTGGCTGGTTTTCACAGCCAAAAATTGTGAGGACTTCTCTTTCTAGCACTGGAACCCTGGGCTGGGGAGCCCAGTGTGTGGTCCGTACCCACTGCTCCTCAGGAGGGGGAGGTAGCTCTGAAACTAAGATAGCCCTCTTGATAGTCGATCGCCACACGCATTTGTGGGACTGGGCCGTTTCGTGTCTCCGCCTCTCCTACTGTTTTGAGGTGACCTGTTATTTGAAGTGACCTAGTTGTAGGGCTTCTGACCAGCCAGACCTCTGGTGACTCCACTTATTGGTTGCTCTGTAATTTTGTTATGATTTTGGTGTGGTCACTAGAGGGGGTGTGCACAGCCTCTACCTTCTACACCATCTTGAATCCTAGATATACTTTTTGTAAAACGACAAGTTGATCAGTATGAAAAGATTTCAATTTTTCTCAGGTTTGTCCTTCTTGACCAGTGCTACTACATAGTTGGCTAAGGCTGAAGGGTCAGCATCACATAACAGGTCTGGTAACTTGGCCAGCCAGGACTTAATGGCATCCATATCCTCTATGAGCATAGTGCAGGGATGGCAGGCTTGGCACCGCTTGGAATTGATTTTGATCTGTGATGTTTAATTCAAATTTAGTTACAGAAGGAGAAATGTGTACCTTTCTTATGCTGCTAACTGATGTGAAATAAGATAGATTTCTCTATGGTATATATATGTGGGGGCAAAGGAGTAAGATAACTGCAATAATGTGGAACTACTATAAATAATATGAATACTGTGAATTTAACTCTAAAATTTGCCATGGAAAATGAGTACACATGTACAGTAATCTCCTTTTATCTGAGGGATATGTGTTCCAAGATCCCTAGTGGATTCCTGAAACTGCAGATAGTACTGAACTCTGTATATACTGTTTTATCCTTTATATACATACCTATGATAAAGTTTAATTTATAAATTAGACACAGTAAGAGATTAACAATAACAAAATAGAACATTTATAACAATATACTGTAACAAAAGTTATGTGAATGTGATTTTTCCCTCTCTCAATGAGAAACTATATTTCTTAATATAGTTAATGGCATTGTGAGTCACGTGCTTTTTCCATCCTAAACCCTTATCTTCTGTATGCCTGATCCTTTAATTGAAAAGTCTTATGATGTAAGATAACGGAGCTTCAGGTCTATAACCATGAGGACAGTAGGTTTGGGTTGGACCTTAGACTAAGGATAACATCTTGGCTTTAGATGTGTTTCAGCCCGAGGCCTACTGAGGTGGAACAACAACTCCACCATCCACAGGACCAGATGGGATGTCACCAAGGCTGATTCCAGAATGGAAACCATGATCAATTATGTCATCCCTCTTCAATCATCCAATCAGGAGCACCCATGACTTCAACTCCTTTAGTTTCCATGACTACTGATTTTTCCCTATATATTCTGTACTCCAGACACACCTGGGTGGCCAGGCCTTTGAGCGATAGCTTGCCTGTATCTCTGGGACTTGCGACTCTCTAATAAACTTTACTTTCTTTGCTATAAAACCTGCACATATCTCTTCCTCGGCTTAGATGTGTTCAGGCAGATTGACCCCTTTTTTGTCCCGATAACAGTAGAATGAATTTCTTTTTTTTTCTTCACAATTTTATAAAGATTTATTCTTACCTTAGATATTAGCAAACTCAGCATACAATTATTTTTCTTAAAGGAAGCACTTCAAAGCTTCTCTTTGGCATATCCAAATCGCCAACATCACTACTCTCGCACTCTGAGACCACTGTTAAGTAAGGGTTACTTGAACACAAGAATTGCAATACCAGGATAGTCCATCTGATAACCAAGACAGCTACTAAGTGACTAAAGGGTAGGTAGCTTATAAAACTTGGGAGATAAAAGGATAATTCACATCCTAGGTGAGACTGAAAAGGGCAGTGAGAGATTTCATCATGTTACTTTGAATGGCATGCAATTTAAAACTTATGAATTGTTTAATGAATCTTCCATTTAATATTTTCGGACCTCGGTTGACCATGGGTGACTGAAATCTCAGGAAGCAAAACCGCGGATAAGGGGTCACTACTGTACATTATCTAAAAGAGACAAAATAGCTCCCAGGCCCATATGACTTGGCTATAATCTAATTGAAAATGTTAACAGATCTATTTTCCAACATGAATAGGTAACATGCAAAAAAAAGAAGCTGGACCATCTTCTTACACCATATACAAGAATAGACTCAAAATGGATTAAAGATTTAAATGTAAGATCTGAAACCATAAAACTTTCAGAAGAAAACATAGGCAGTAAACTAATATTACTAACAGGAATTTCTTTTCAGATATATCTCCTTGGGCAAGGGAAACAAAAAAATAAATAAACAAATGGGACTACATCAAACTAAAAAGTTTTTGTACAGTAAAGGAAACCATCAACAAAACAAAAAGACAACTGACTGGGAGAAGATATTCACTAATGATACATCTGAAAAGGGATTAAATTTATAAAGAACTTTTAAAATTTATAAAGAACTTTACAACTCAACAACAAAAAAACACCAATCCAATTAAAAAATGGGCAGAAGACCTGAACAGACACATCCAATCAAAGCTGCGCAGCTACATCCCCATCAGCATCTTCACTGATCAATCAGGACAGTATCTTTTGAATCAATCAAACTGCAAGGATTTGGAGTTCTCATTTTTATGAGGATGGACCAATGAGGGACCAGTGGCAAGGACTTCTGTCCATATAAGTCAGCTCCCCTCTAGCTTGGGGAGCACACTTTTCCTTTCCACCAAAGACAGAAGAGTGTGTTCCCCTGACTGGAGCTGAAATTAAAACACTGGAGCTGAAACTGAAACACTGAAGACATCTTCCCAGAGTAGAGTGGAGCAGACCAGGGCAGAGGTGCCTAGCCAGAGAGGAGCCTCGGCCCAGGGCCACCTTGCAGCCATGCTGTGTTACTTCATAATTGAGCTGCAACACTACTGAGCTGTTCTACAATCACGCTTTTTTCACAGCCATGATGTATCACAACTGAGCTATTAGCACTGAATAAAGTTTCCTTTTTCACAGCTCCCCAAACTGGGGATTCCTGTTGGCATTATATTGGTGCCAATGACCATTGACAGACACCATTTAGAATAGTATTTTTTTAAATGTGGGTTGTGACCTACTGGTCTGTCTTTGCTTAGCATTTTACAGCTTAACAGTAAGATTGTTATTTCTTGTCATTTATCCTGCTTAGTATTCATTGGGATCCTTAAATCGGAGAACTTGTGTCTTTCATTAATTCTGGCAAATTTTTAGTGGCAACTAAGGATATTGCCTCATTCCTATTCTATGCTTTCCTTCTAGAACTCTGATTAGATCATATAATCTCTTATTTTTCCTATATCTTTTTTCTCTGTGTATGGCCTTCTATATAGTTTCTCTAACTTTGCCCTACATGTAGGTTTAAAACATCATTTAATTTTTAAGTACTATAATTACATTTTCATTTCTGATATTCTAATAGGTTCTTATTTGAATGTGCCTGGTCACTTTTATAGTCTATTATTCTTTATGTTTTAGAATTGATTTTTAATTTATTAAACATATTAAACATTTTATGCATTAGATAACTCTAATAGGTAAACTCTCTATAGATATTTTCGTTGTTTGTGGTTTCTGCTCTTGTTCATAGTGTTTTGATCCTTTCCCCTTATGTTTTCCAAATTTTTACATGTATATAAGCATATTTGTTAACATATATATAGTTAACAACAATTTTAACTTATATAAGCTTATTTGTTAGCTTATATACATATTTCTATATAATTTAACTATGATTATTTGATAACAAGGTTGATAATTCCCTCTAAGGAGGATTTATGATTGTCTGCCTGGTACCAAAGAGCATTACAGACCCAACTCCATTTTAAATTAAAATTCTCCATTTCTGGAATTTTAGAGACCATGAAAATAATGTAATTTGAGGCCTCAAATCCAAATGAATGTGAGCTGGTAATTAAGAATTATTATGAGAGATTTTAATTCCACCCAGGGCTTGTATGTTTCTCCAAAATGGTCCCTGATCAGGGCCCCTACACTTTGCAGAAGCCAAGGAATTTTCCCCAGCCCCCATTCCTCACCAGGTACAAACTTCTGTGCCAACAGAAATCCATGGGTACCCCAAAGTTTTCAGTGACTTTGGCACTTGCTTACCTCACAGAATATACTTATTCTGTTTTTAGCTCCAGAAAGTTTCTCTTATTTTTTATGAGTTAATCCATTCATTTTAAAACATTTTTTAATACTGAATCTAGTATTTTACATATTAGGTAGAAATGAAAGTCTATTTAATACTTCTACAATTGCTTTGTAAAATTTAAATAGGAATATTGTATTTATTCTTGATAAATTTTTTTTAGTGTTACTATAGTCTACAAGTCTGTCAACATTTACAGTCTTGAATGAGTTATTATATTAGCTTACCTTAGAAGTTGTGTGTCATCTGCAGATTTGTTGCAACTTTCTCAGCCTTCACCAAAGTCACTGATAAAAAGTTTCTGAAAAAAAGAAAAGCTTCGAAATTAATTCTGAAAATCTTTACAGGAAATTCAACATATTTTCTTATTGTAATCAGGCATATAGAATTACGAATTAAATTTCCATCATAATCATATACAGATAAATCAAATTAAAATAGGAAAATCTTCCTACCCCAACTACTTCAACTGGTAGATCCTTTAAAAAGTAGTATTGAATCGAGTGAAAATATTTTATCATCAATGGGAACCAGCAGAAGTGTGAAGGTATGGCTTGGGGGAAGGAAACTCTAGCACCTCTCAAATCTCCTTCAGCCCTCGTCTTTCACAGGCAGAAACACAACTTATTTAAACTAGTATCTTAAAAGCTAAAGTTTACAAAAAGACTGTGGAAAGCTTAAAAGAGCTTTGAACTATCACAGAGGGAAGCTCTGAAGAGCTTTTTGCTTTTAACAGCATCATGAAAACCCATGCCTACTAGTTTTTTTTTTCTTTAGTGCTTTGTCATACTTTTAGTTCCCATCTCTTACTTATTTTAATCATCAATGAAACTTTTGTAAAATTATCTCCAACATCAACATAAGGACTTGTGCGTGTGTGTGTGTGTGTGTGTGTGTGTACATTTTCTATCAGAAATAAGAGAAAACTTACACTTCTCTCCTTCAGTACATTGCTCTTGCATGAAGAATGTATAAACCACTAACTCTGGGACTGCATCTTTATTTTCTGAGCAGCAACTACAGGTTTAAACACAACATTTAGCTCTTGATGTTCTTTCTTCTCAATATATGATGCAATAACGCAGTAGAAAAAGCACATGCTTTAGGATCACACAGATGTGGGTTTAAATCTCAACCTCTCTGAACCTCTATGGAAAATGGTATCATGAGCCTTAATGGGTAGCAGCAAGAGCCAAATGATATTGCATATAGATGTGCCTAGCACAGTTCCTGCCCTATAACATCTACTCTATTATGTTAGCTGTCCTGTGTAATTTTGTACTTCATTTCTACTTTACTCAATCTGTTAAAGGACTTTCCAGACTAAATTTAGGTTATAAGAAAGTTTATATATAAGTTGATATGTCAAATAAAAAGTTGATAAGGTTCTAAGCTTTTTCAACAATTATTAACATTTTGCAGCACTTATTTTACCCAAAAATTATACATAAAATACTTTTAAAATAGCAATACAATACTACTATTGAATATATTTCATTAAGAAGGCACAGTCCATACAAATTTATGCTCTAAAGTCACTAGAAATTGTTCCTTTTCTTATGTGGTATGTCATCAAAATGCTATATAGTTACGTAAATGTATTTCAGCTCCTTTTTAGATTTTTCTTTTCTTTCTACCTTTTTATATAATATTATTTTTTAATATGTAAACATATGTGATTCCAAGATCAAAACTATATAAACAAGTTATAGAGAAATCTCTCTTACACCGTTAGCACCTCTCTCATTACCTTTTTCTTCACATAGATTACTCTATATACTGTTCCGTGCCTTTGTTTTTTTTTTTTCCACTTCATAATATATTCTGCAGATCATTCTATATCAGTACGTGGAAACTTTCCACATCTCTTTATGACTTCTGGGGAAAAAGGGTAACTTGAAAGGAACACCATCTACCTGGAGATTGTTCCACTGTTGAATATACTTTAATCAGTTCCCCATTGATAGGCATTTTGGTTGTTTCCAAGCTTCTGCTAACACAACTAATGCTGATGTAAGTTACCTATACAAATGTCAGTTTACATTTTATGCCAATGTGTCTTTAAGAACAAATTCCTATAAGTTAGATGCCTGGTTGTAGGATAAATGCATATACAAATGAATATTGCTAAATTCCTCCTCAGCTTTGTGCTTTTGTATCCCTACCAGCAATGCATTAAAGTACCTATTTCCCCACAGTCTATAGAGTATATTGTATAACTTTGGATTTTGGTGAGAAAGGCTTTAGTGTGGCTGTAATTTTTATTATAACTTTCATTTGTATTTCTCTTTATATGACTAAAGTTGAACATCTTTTATATGTTTATCATCTGCATAATAACAAGAGTTCACAGAACTCTTGTTTATTTTCTGTGAACTCTTGTTTTCATCTCTAGCCCATTTTTCCTTGATACTTATGAGGTTATTTTCCTTAAGGAGATTAGCTCTTTGTGGTGTAAGTTTAAATATTTCTTCTTACTCTTGTCAATTTTCTTTAGGCTTTGCTCATGGAATATTCATCATGTAATTTCAAAAAATACAGTGGGATTTATCATGGCTTTTATTTTTTTTCTGGGATTGAGTCATAGTTATAAAATCTTTGGCTTACAATTTCATAGGCCTTAAATTTGTACCATAGCTGTTTTGTTTTGTATGTTCCTGTTGAGAAGTGTGTTGCTAACCTCTTCTTTCTGCCTGGAAACCCAGAGGAATTTTTCATTATCTTCAAAGTCCAATAGTTTTACTGGGACGTGACTCAGAGCTGACCATTCTGGGTCAATTTTCCCAGTACACAACAAGCCTTCCCAATATGTAGATTTAAGCCTTCTGTTACCTCCAAAATGTTTTCATGGATTGAAGTTTAAATATTAGCTCTAGTATTTTTTCTTCTTCTTAGGAACTCTAATGTTACATACTGTCTATACCACTTTCTCTTTTTATCTTTCTTCATTTGAATTCTTTTGGCTGTCTTTTTGCCTTTTCTCAATGTCCCTTATATTCAGTCAAATTTATCCTTCTTCAGGTACCTTGAAGGTCAGCTTTATTTTAAAAAACGATTTTTCTTTTTTTCATTTCATTTCCTGAGTTTAGTAAATTCACTTTTCATACATTTTGTACATTTGTTTTGAGGTTCTGAATTTGAGTATTTGAGACTTCATCTCTGAAAATGCTTATTTAAGGATATTTATTTCTGGAAGTACAGAGTTATAGTTTTCTTTAGCTTCGTAGTTGAATGTTTTGGGACTTTTCATCAGCTGAAATATTTTGACTCTGATTTTAGGTTTTCTATTTATAGTAACTTTATATGGACGCTATCTACAAATTTCTGTTCATTTTAAAGTGTTTTAATTTTCCTAAACCAGATAACAGTAGTACATAAACGAGAGAGGGATTTGGAAAAATGACTGGATTTTTTGTTCAATAGCATCTTCTGTTGGTATTATAAAGTAGTTTTAAATCAATGACTTCTTTTTTGAATGGGAAAAAGGTTGATCCATCTTCTCTTCTGTTTCACCAAGATCCTTAATTTCTACTACTTTTTTTCTCTTTACCACCAAACCTCCAGGTAAGTGATGCTCCTTCCAAATCTTCTTTTCCCAGAAGCTGTGCTTTTCTGAGACTGCCTCTTTGATCCCAGACACTTTCACGTCCCCTCCTTTGTTTAACAGGTCTCAACCCTCTTAGTATTTCACTCCTTAGGGTGGGGCTCAATCTTAGTTACTTAATCTGCATTCTACTGACTGACCCTTGGTCCTGCTTACCTCTCCTCTGTTCTGAAGTCTCAACCTCACTTGCCACTTCAGCATAGGTTCCAGAACTATCTCTGCTACGCTTCAGTATTTATTTCCCTATACACCAATAATTTAAAATTATGTGAGACAGAGCTGGTGGTGGTTTTATTTGCTCTCCTTATAGAGTTGTATGGTTTCCTAAAGGTATATGGAGAGATCTGAATTTAGACAGTTGTCATCATCCTATGGAAACCTGCAGTCAGGTTTTTATCTTTTAATTTTAAAATTATTTTCTAGTTTTATTGCAGGTAGTCAGAATTTTGACTTTATAGTTTCTGGAACTGAGGTTTTCTTTGTGGTCTAATATATAATATATTTTTTAAAGTGTCCCATGTGCACTTGAAAAGATATGTTTTCTATTTGTGGATCTAGACAGATATAAATCTGTAAGAGCTACCTTGCTGATTATGTATCATGACTAATTTTTTTGTTGTCCACTTAACCTGACTTATTTTGAGAGAGGTGTGTTAAATTAGTCCTCTGTATTAGCAGGTTCTATTTCTCCTTATGTCTCTTGTAGTTTTTACATTACAAATGCTGTTGAAGTGTCATTTGGTAAATCAACATTTCAAAATACTTCATTGTGAATTTAGCCCTTAGCTTATAAAAATGTCCTTCATCTCAATGCTTTTTGAACTAAATTCTGCCTTGTCTGATACCAAGATGATGAAATCTGCTTTTTATTAATTTGCATTTATCTGAAACATCTTTGCCCTTCTTGTTTTTAAATTATTCTTTATTAATAATTCCCTTTTAGTCATATTTTTTACAGCTATACCTTTTGCATACAGCATCATTAAGTTAAGCCCATATATATTTACTAACACACCTGCTATTTTCGTTGTTGTGATATTCCATGTTCTATTTTTTGTCTGTGTACACTCAAATACATATACAGAAATGTATGCATATCACTAGGTGGTCTGTTTTATTTGCTCTTCTTAGAGGAGGTATTTCTTTTAGTATTTTGTTCTTGGGGTTAATTCTACAGTAATATCTTTATATAATATTGTTCATTCCCCTCCTCTCTTTTTAAGATTCTATTAGTTCCCTGCTATTAACAGTAACAAAATCAGTAACATCCTATTCCCTTCCTTCTTCCCCACCATCTAGTTTTGATCACTGGTTTTTTTATTAGTGTTTTATCTTATATATCTAACAGTATACTTACTTACAGCATGTTTAAGTTTCCATCAGTCAGCTTCAAATGCTATCCTTTTCCTCACTGCTAATTCCTGAAACAAACCACCACCTTATTCTGCTTTCCATTTACTCTTTCTCTTCCCAATTTTTTGTGAGCTATATTATTTCCACATTGTCAGACTATATAACATTTACATACCATCCTATCATCATTTCCATTTTTTAATCCTAGTGCTCCAAAAAAATTTATTCAATGCTCACCACCTGACTTTATGTTAATGGTTCTCCAATCATTTCTTGGTTGTCTGAAATTTGTTCTCTAGTATATTCTTAAGAAAGGATTCATAGAAACAATATTCTTTGAGTTGTTTTATGTTTTTAAGTGTTTTTTGATGTCCCAAATTCTTGAAAGATAGTTTGGTAAAATACGAAATATTTATTTCCTTGAATATTTAAAATGTTGCTTTATTATCTAGCATAAAATGCTGCTGCCAAAAATCTAATCCAATCTGATTTTCTTTCCATGTTGAGCTGGTCTTTTTTTTTTCCCACTGATGCAAAAAGGTATTTTTGTGTGTGTGCGTTTAATTTTTAAAATCCAACAATTCTGTAAGAATATATCTTAGTGCTAACTGTTCTAGATTGAATTACCCAGATTCATGGTGTGTCTTTCAACATATGTAGACTTAAACACTCTTTAATGTCAAGTGTTCTTGAACTATAATTCTAATAGCTGTTCTGTTCCATAATTCTAATAGCTGTTCAAATAGCTTTGGTTTGCATTTTTAAAATTTATTTTATTGTGGCAAACATAAAATTTGTAATTTTAACCTTTTTAACATTTATAGAATCCAGTGGCATTAAGTACATTCAGAATGTTATATAACCATATCACTATGCTTTGATTTACATTTGGGTAACTCTTAACACATGCATTTTGGCTGTCTTTGCCTGTCTTGTCATTTTCTCTTCTCTCCTTTAAAAAAAAAAAATCTTTGATTTTCAATTTTCTACTTTCTATTCTCTATTTCTCTTGCTTTCTGTGATGTACATTCACTCATTTTCTTTCTAATTTAATCACTGTCACTTTTTCCTTATTTTTTCTTGAGTTCTGTCAGCTCTCATTTCACATCCTTCTACGGCCTACTCATCTCATTATTGAGCTCCTTTTATTTATAATTTCAAAGTTTCATCTTTTCCTTAATTTCTCTTCGCTTATTTTGAAATAGATTTGTCATTTTCATCTGCTGTATGGTCACATTTTTTAGTGTTTTCATTATATTATGTTTTATGACTTATTTTTAAGTTTTTTTCTTATAACTTAGTATAAAGTTATATCATAGTCCCTTTCTCCATATATTTGTGTGTTATACTGGACTAAAAGAGGTTCATTCCAGTGTTATACTGTATGGACGTACTTCAGTTTTAAAAAATCCATTCCTCAGTTGAGACACATTTGGTTTACTTCCAGTTTTTGAGGATTACAAATACAACTGCTATAATTATTTGCAGAGAGATGATTATAGGTTTTCACTGCACACTTCACGAGAAAAGCTTACAAAAGTCATTAGGGAAATGTAAATTGAAATCATAATGAGATGCTACTACATATCTCAAATAATGGCTACAATTTTTTTTAATTGATAATGCTAATTAATTTTAAAAATTGATAATGCTGGCAAGAAAGAGAAGCTAATAGAGCTCTCATATCTTGCTGGTAAATGTCACTCTAGGAGTGAGATTGTTAGGTCATATAATAAGGGTATGTTTGATTTTATGAGAAATTATCAAACTGTCCTCCAAATTGCTACAGTATTTGCATTCCCACTAGCAGGATCTAAATCCCATTTCTTTGCATCCTTGCTGCTACTTCATATTTTTTTCCTTTTTTTT
>NW_006434120.1:3720107-3723981 GCF_000325575.1 Pteropus alecto | reverse complement strand
GTGGATTTTAAGATATATTGTAATGGCATCTCACTGTGATTTAATTTGCTTTTCTTCAATGATTATTCCATTTTTCTCATTTAATGGTGACCATTTTCCTATGTCATTAAATAGCCTATATCACAATAGCCTATATTCCTTTGTCATTAAATAGCCTATATCACAATAGCCTATATTCCTTTGAAAATATTCCTTTTAAAAGGTTGAAATATGGCCTATCATAAAATGTAGCCTATCTTTGGTGTGCCATATTTTGTTAAACCATTTTTCAACCATTGCATATTATTTCCACTTCTTCACAAGAATGAAATTATGCTGTGATCATGAAGCCTTGACTCCACCTCCATTTCCACAGAAATTTTTTATAAAGGGTGAAAGAGTATGCATATTTTGCCTCTTGATGTATGACAAATTACTTTGTTTAAATATTTCTTCAACTACAAGTTAAATATTTTTACACAAGCCATTTGTGCTTGTTCTTCTGTGATCATGAGTTCATGTATCTTGCTCATGTTTTGTCAGGGTACTGACATTTTTATTTGTAAGAGATGAATATACTCCCCAAAGGAACAAAACACACTTTACATACACAGCAAGATAGGGCTATCTCTGACCTCCCCACTCAATTCTTTATTCTATTTGAAATATGAAATATACTTCAAATGAGCAAACAATTATCCAATAACAACTGCGTGCAAACATGTGTTCACCAGACTCAAGGCCTCTTGCCTTCCAAGAAGTTATTCTGTTTCCCACAAAGTAATATATATACAAATGAAGAATTTGAGTATAGTGTAAGTAGAGATTGCAATTGAATAAAATTGTCTATACTTCGAAAGAAGTTGAGATAGGCGTCAATTACTTTCAAAAGAAAGTAATTTTGGAGAGTGGAAACCATTTTTACAGAGAAAGGCAAAGTACAGAGTCGTCCCTAGGTCCGCAAGTGATAATACAGTCCACAAGCATTGTGGCCTCCCAAATAAGAGTGTAGAAATCTAACAGAACCATCATGAAATCATAACAGAAATGAAGTTATTACTTAAAATATAAAACAAAAAATAGCTTTCTAAAATTAGAGAATAAAAATTCTACTCCTACTATCACTTAACAAATATTTCGTGTGCCCAACCAGAATACATTCTAGCCTTTAATGTAAGCATGTGGCAATATAATGGTGAGAAGCAGCCATCTTGGTCCACAAGATGGAGCTGCATGATAAGAATAGTAGAGCAACAACAGTTAGAAGAATCTTGGGTCCTTGACAACTTTTTGTAGCAAAGTGACCCCATCAGTTCATATTCTTACACAGGGTAAAAAAAAAAAAAAAAAAAAATTTAGGCCGCAATTATTTTTTAGTTTGTTATAGCAGTCAAACCTGTATCTTAACTAATACAAATTCTAAGTTGAAGAATATGGGCTTTGTCAATAATACAATGACATAAACGCTTTTAAGAAAAAAGAAAAGGGCCTAAATTAGAGCAGTAGCAGCAAGAGTAGAAAACTGAAAAGAAAAACCATTTTGGAGGTTGAGCAACCGATTATGCAGTTGGGAAATAAGGGAGAGGTAAGAATTTCAAATTTTAAATCTAAGCCATTTAATCAAAATAGAAAACACACAAGAGGGAGAGAGTAGTATACAAATGGAGTAGATTTAATTGTCCAAAAGGCTTTGAGTAATGTGTATTGAGTACTAAAGAAAGCAGAACTTGTCAGAGATTTAGGGCTCATTTGCACAAAAATGACAGTTTAATCGCCAGGAGCAAATGAGATTATAAAAGGAGCCCTTATAGTGAAGGGAAAATGCTAGTGTTTCAATTACTCCATCCTTTAAAAAAAGCCATATAAAAGACTTTAAATGTTTTATCCTTTAAGTAAAATGATCTGAATGTTCCAAGTGTTTATCTCACAAGCATTTTCAGTAGTTAATGGACATACTCACGATTCAGGCATTCAATAAATTTCATTGATTACCTGAACAGCACAAACTGTAGCGGTAATTTTGATATTTATATTGTTTTAAATCTTTTTTATTTTTAGTCACATTGTTTATCCCCATAATTGAACCACATTGGTTAAAGACCAGAAAAGTGATGGCAAAATGCACTAAATTAGGAAAAGAGAAATATCTCTGAAACTTAGTCTCAGAATGTTCCCCCAAGTGACATTTATGTGATGAAAACTATTATAAAGCACAACAAAGTATTTCTAGTACTTCAAAAGTTATTTTTAAAAGAATGATTATCATTTGCAATTTGGTTTTTCATTACTGGAGGGGTAGACCTTTCACATTTTGAATGTTGTTTTAATAAAGAGTGCTCATAATCACACTAAAATCTTCACTCACAAAAACATTTAGGTTTTTAAAGTACCAAATGCAAGAATTCCAAACAAGTTCTGAGAGCAGCTTTGATTGATTTATATAAATAGATCATAATCTACATTCTGTCACAAAATACCACGTTCATTTAAAGGGTGTTATTAAAGTTTTTCTTTTATAATTAAAGAGTGCACCACTTGATAATGGGAAAAAATCTAAATTTGTATATGAGATTGCAATGAAAAATAATCTCTAACATACCAATCTAAGTTAAATCGTTTTAACTGAAGTCCCTTAACATTGTTCATGCAAGTGATATTTTAAAAAATTTCTAAGAATCTTCAGATTATATATTAAGTCTAGAGAACTGTATTCTTTTAAGAAAAATTTAAAGATATCTAATTTATTTTTAAATTACTTATCTATTTAAAATTACAGAACTTATTTATGCAATATAGTAAATTTAAAGTTGCAGTATTTTGACTTCGTGTTAAAAAAACTAGAAAAGCAATAAATTTTCTTTAGAAGAGATGTAAGACACTGATCAGTTTGGTATTCATTAACTGAGATTGTATGCTTTCAATAAAAAATGGCAAATAAAACATTATCACTTAGAGCTCATCTTCATTATCTAAATTTCTTTATAGTACGATCTCATAAAAAGACCTCACAAAAATAAATATGAACCTATCCTTAATATCATTTGTATGTATAAATTGGAATCAACAAATAAATTTAGTTCAAACAAATTGAAAGTCGATTCCAGAAAGTAGGTTAAAATTTTTTTCAGTTATACCCCCAAAATGTATAACACCTCCAAATTACCGCATTATTTTATTCATTCAACAATTATATCGTTGACTATATACCAGGCACGATTACATGTGAATGCTATACAAAAGTTTTAGCAAACATTTCCTGAGCTGCACTATGTGTTATTAGTGTTTCTTAGCCACCGATCTCTTACTGAACTTGAACACTTGCAACTTAAGTTTCATAAGACTCAGATTAAAAAGCAAAAATTGAAAAGAAAATTAATATTTAATTACTAAATTATTTTACTTTTTTTGTATTCCTCCCACAAAATACATGGTACTGTTGAATCTGTTGGGTCATCAGTTAACACTGGATAACTGAAAACTAAACTCAAGGCAATAGGTATCTCTGCTTTTCTCTCAAGCGAGTCAAAACAGCTCAAGCTAATCACAAACTATTATTAGCCTTCTATCGGTTAGGTTTTCAGATCCGATAAATTTTCCCCTTGAGAGATAATGCATCCTTTCTACTTCAATTTACAAAATGACAATAATGAGAAAGGGTTACTTGTCTCTTTCCTCTCAACCCAAAGAGAGCTCAAGATGCTTTCGCTCACAAAAGCCTCCCCCCGACACTGCCCCCACGACGAAGCAGCCAAGCAGGTAAAGGCAAACCCAGAAATTTCTAAATCTTCTAAAGATCGTAACCAGGGAAACCAAAATTTGACAAAATCCTTCCTTCACTTCCACTGTTTCTGCAAAGATCACCACTTTCCAGCTTTTAAAAAAGACCAATGCAGGA
>NW_006434120.1:3716360-3720094 GCF_000325575.1 Pteropus alecto | reverse complement strand
TGCACACTAGTGAACAAAAACTGCCCAAACGCAGAAACTGACGCCCACTACTACCAAATGACGGCCTTAGAGAATAACTATCGAGAAAAGCAAACACTTTAGCAGCCTCTCCTTCCGAAACAGAAAATAAAGACGTCTCTTTCGAATCGGAGGATAGAGGTGAGGCATCTTCCTCTCTCCTCTTTCCATTAATCACTAGCCTTGTTCCTTTCTGAACCAGAGTCTGGAGGCTGATGGTCAGAATCTTTCTGAGACAGATTATTATTAGAACTGCTCCCTGGAATCCAAGGAATCAGTGTTAATGCATCAAAGCTCCCGCCAAGCCCTCACAATGACGAACAAAACATGCCTGAGATCCCCATCACCACCATTCATCGCCCTCTCTTCCCAGGGCTGAGAATCAGCCCAGGAATTCAGGAAAGTGAGAAGACCCTCAGGCCCCTCCTCTCCTCCAAAGCTCCCTCAGGACCTCTCTACACCTTGAGTCGCTAAGTAAGCTTTCAACTGCCAAGAAGCCCAGGCTTAGCCACACACAAGATGGCAGCCAAACACCTACCGAAGGAAACAGCTGCGCCACCTCTCCAGCGAAGCCAGCCTCTCGACTGCGGTTATCCCCATTGGCCCAGACAGAGAGCGCGAGACAACCCGAGAGCTCTGACAGCCAATTGGGAGTCGGCGCGCCCCTGCGCCGCCGCGTTGCTGGAGATACGCGCGCGGATCTCTGAGGCGTGGACCCAGTGGGGTGTGCAACCAATGGGCACCCCGCCAGGCGGTGGGATCCGTTGGTGTCCGACTCCTCCCACTTAGTATTCGCAATTGGTAGACCTGGATGTTAGAGATTGGGCGGTTCGCATTCTCGGCTGTGGCGAGGCGGAACAGTTGATACTGAGGTGAGAGCTGAGGTGAAGTACATCCTGGCGAGGGGGCACCTGGGCTCGTGGATTCTTGGTGGCGTGGAGTCGGAGAGGAGCCCGACCCCAGCCTCACCAAAGGAGCGGGCAGAGTGGTAAACGCAGTGGAGCTAGTGTAGCTGAGGCACGGCCGTGGGTGGCCCCCGACAGGTTCTGGGGCCCAGGACCTGAGAGCGCCGCGAAGCCCTCAGCCGCGTGGATCTCAGCCCTTGCAACCTCCCTTTTCCTTTCACCCACGTGCAGTCCCGGGCTGGCTGAGTTCTCAAGCCCCATTTCAGTCTGTCTCTCCGTATACACCTTAATGTGATGTGATTCCTAAGCAGCTGGGAACCCAAGGCTGTAAAAGGGGCTGCAGGATATGGACTGCAGTATAAAATCCAGAAGCAGAACTTGAAGGTTTAACCACTGACCCATTGCACAGGTAAGACTACACAAGCCCTAAGTAAAATCATTTTCCCAAGATCACGGAATTGAGAGTAGATCTTAAGAGCACGTGACATTAACCGCAAACCAATAAGTTTTTACCCAACGCATAGTTAAAATAAGGAACAGTATGTAGTTAACTGCTCTTCGGCATGTGGAAACCTGCAACGAGTTCTGTATGTGTTGAGGCCAAGAAAAGCGGTAACTAAGGCGGCAGAGTGGAATAATAAAAAAACGTGGGCTCAGACCATTCTGTTTCTTTATTTTTAGTATCTGGCACTTACGGAGTGGCATGCCTCAGTTACCTCACTGGAAAAGCAGATATGCTAATTTACATGATTGTTATGCAGACTATGAAAAAGTGAGATATTTAGAAGTGTGACTGACACATGGGTTATTCTCAAATGTTCATTACCGTCATCTTAATTAAAACATAAGAAACAGAGGAAATGGTCACAGTTTCATAAGAATCTATTTCTAAAAACAAAAAGGAACTGTAAATTGAAGTGAAACTACTTTTCTGCCAAAATGAACAAGTGAGAAAGGGGAAAATATGAACAAATCAAAAAATTCCTGTTACACTTCAAAATGTTAACACTAGTTGTCTCTGGATGATGTGATTATGAGTGATTTAAATTTTCACCTATATGCTTTGCTGTATTTGCATATTTTCTCCAGTAAGCATGTTTTACTTTTGTAAGTTCAGTTATTTAAAAAATTTTAGAAGATACTAACACCGGGGAGAGCTTCCTTTAAAAAGAAGCTATTACTGAGTGTGCTTATATACTGTAGGTGGAAGTATAAATTGTTAGAACCCTTCTGGAAAGCAGTCTGGCAGTATGTTCTAGAAAGCTTTAAAACAGACAGTCCCTTTTTGAAAATTATATACTTAATTTTTAAATTGAGTACACTTTTACATTTTTCTTTTACAAAATTAGAACCTTACAGATAAACAGTTCACAATTCCTGAATTCCCGCTTGCTCCCCCACCCCACAACAAAGACTTGCTGAGTCCACTTTTTTTATACCTAAAATAGATACATATATGCATTTGTAATTTTTAAAGGAGAAATAGTATATTATAATTCTGTAATTCTTGATAATTTTGCATCGTATACATGTTTATAGCTCATATTCTCATTTTACTGCTCAATAGTGTTCCAGTGTATAACCGCATTTTTCTGTTAATGTAAAATATATATTTTTATCTCATCGGTTTTCATAGTAAATTCAGTTTTGTTTGTTGTGTACTGTATACCACATTTTCTTTGCCATTCTCCTCTTGATGAACAAACGTTAGGTTGTTTCCAATTTTTCACCTTAGAAACAATGCTGCAGGGAAATTCTTGTATGTGTTTTCTTGTGCACATGTGCTATTTCTCAAGATATATACCTAAAAGCGGAATTGCTTGGTTTTGTTATGAACATTTTTATTTTTAATACGTCTTGCCAATCTTCCTACAAAATACTTCTACTAATTCACACATCCCACAAGTAGTTATTAGAGTTTAGTTTCCCTGTAACCTAGATCAAGGAGACATTATCTTTCTTTTTGCCCATCTGGTGGATGAAAGTGGTACTCATTTTTTAAAATTTCATTCTCTGATTACCAGTAAGGTTGCAGTGTCCGTGTTTATTAACCTATAATTTATGTAAATTTGTATAATGTCTTTTTTAAAATATCCATTTTTCTATTTAGTCATCTTTTTCTGAATAATTTAGAAGTCTCTATGTGTCCTGGATATGGTATCCTGTATAATTTTTAAAAATTCCTTCAGCGTGTATGCTATGTCCTTTCTTTGTTACTACTGTTAAAACATGTTACATTTTCTCCCAACTTTTTGTTTGGCTTTTAACTTTTTGGTTTTGTTAGTTTTTGTTTATTCTACAGATTTTTCTCTCTACAATCTTTAGGCCTCTTTTTGTTTTACTGTATTTTTCTAAGATTTCCAGTACAGTATTCAATAAGAGCAGTGGTGGCAAATGTCCTTCCTCATCCTGTGCCTGACTTTAAATGAAAATACTTCTACTGTTTCATCACTATGATGTTTGCTGCTAGATTTTAGTAGGCAGTCTATCAGGTTAAAGAAGTTCTCTTTTATTACTAGTTTGTTAAGAGTATGCCCTCTCTCCTTCCCCCAACAGTTGTTGACTTTCACTGAATTTTTTAAATTTTGTTTTCCTGCACCTGAGATGATAGTTTTCCTTTATTAATATAGGGATTAACATTGAGAAACTTTCCAGTGTTAAATTTTTGCGATATTCCTCTGATAAACTCTATATTGGTAATATACTTTTAGTCAACTGCTGCATATTTTTACTTAGTACTTTTGCTTATATACCCAGAAGTGCTTTTGGCCTTGAGTTTCTTTTTTTACGTGTCAAGGCTATACTAATCTC
>NW_006434120.1:3697526-3716230 GCF_000325575.1 Pteropus alecto | reverse complement strand
AAAAAAATTGACTAGCTTCCCATATTTTTCTCGCTCTGGAACTGTTTGTATACTGTAGAAATTACCTGTTCCTTGAAAGTTTTCTAGAATTCATCTATAAAACTTTATGGACCTGTATTCTGGGAGTGAGAAGTGGGGATATACTTTTTTATATTTATTCCTCTTATTGGGATTTTTACATCTTGAGCCTACTTGGTATTGTCAGTAATATCAATTAGGTATTCATGAGTTGTTCTTTTGGTAAAATATTTTCTTTGCCTCTTACTGATTTTCATATTAAATTCTGTTTTGTTTGGTATGAATGTTTCCTGTATTTGCTGATATGTCTTCTTTCACATCCCTTCATTCAGCCACTCAATGATATTTTGTTTGATTTAAGTGGGTCTCTTATTTAAAAATGTAGCTAGGTTTTGCTTGCAATCCAGTCTGAGAGTCTGTTGTGATTATTAACTTCTTTGGCCTTTTTCTTGTCATCTTATTTACCATGCTTCTCTTCAGATCTTTCATATCTTATTTTAACATTATTCTTCTTTTTAATTGAGGTTAGCCCCAAGTTTTCTTTGTTCAACCTGTTTTCTTTTTAATAGATTACCTTTATATTTTCAACACAGTTCTTATATTTATTTTTTCCAAAGTCTAAATTTAATTAGTGTTGATAACCTCCCTACAAAAAACTTAGCTTGCTTCTACTTTACTTTCTTTGACCTTGCAACAATTCCCTTACATCCCCTCTCCAGTAAAGAACATAATTTCCATAGTTCTATCGTCTAGCATTTTTGTTTTGTTTGTTATTAGCACTCATTTTTAATCAATGTTTATCTAGCATTAATGTGTTTTACTCATTTTCTCTCTATTGCTTCTTGTACCTCAGTACATCCTTTTAGGTTAGCTTTTATTCATGAAGTACTTCCTTATTTCAGAGAGTCCCTGAGAGGTTCTTTGAATGTCTTTAAAAATCTCTTTATTTCATCCTCACTATTGAAAGATAGCTTGTCTGAAATAGTATTCTGGGTTCAAACTTATTTTCTTTTGTTGCGTCTGGCATTTCTGTTGAGAAGTCTGATACACATCCCTTTCAGATAATCTGGTTTTTCTGGGAACTTCTAAGACTTTGTCTTTATTTTTGATAGTCTGAAGTTTATCCACAGTTTGTTTAATAGTAAATATTAAGAATTTTGTCTTGCTTCTTACTCAATGGATCCTTAGTGGGCTTATGTGTTTTCTAATTCTGAGAAATTCTTGGTCATTATTGCCTCTTCATTCTATTTTATCCCTCCTCTTATTGTTTCTTTGCTCTGTGTACTGAGCGAATTACTCAACTCAATCTTCTATCTTACTATCTGGCTCTTCATCTGAGTCTGTGCTATTATTCAGTATTCTGTTAAGTTTATTCAACAAGTGTTTTTATATTCAGGATATCTAATTGGTTCTTTTTCTTTTCTTTTCTTTTCTTTTTTTTTTAGGTGAGGCAACCCTTGGTTGACCTCACAGATTGCAAGGACCTTGTCAGCTTACAATCCCTTATTTTTTATTTTTTACACCTATAGCACTTGGTCTTCCTAGATGGTCTCCCATCCAAGTACCAACCAGGCCTGACCCTGCTTAGCTTCCGAGATCAGAGGGTATTGGGCTTGTTCAGGGTGGCATGGCCGTAGTCTAATTGGTTATTTTTCAAAATTATATGTTATTCATGGATGAGGTTTCCTTCTTTTGCTCTTTGGGAGTATTAAATACAATAACATTTGTTTTAAAATTATTTTCAGGATGCTCTATTAATTCTCCTCTTGAATTAAAGTCCATCAGTTTGTGGGTTTGTTCAGTCTCATGGTGTAGCTTTCTTCAGGTTTTTGATTACTCTTGGTTGTGCACTGAAAGGATTTGCATTTCCATTTGCCCTGTTATGATGGTGGTTGACATTATCTCTGCAGCTTCCCATCTGTTTCCTTTCCCCAGAGAGGTCTCACAGACTAGGTCCATAGAGAATTCCCATTTTGTTTTCAGCATGACTACATATTTTTAATTTTTAAAAATATTCTAACATTTCTGTGGGTTTGATGAGGGAATGGGAGAATTTATCGTATGTTAACTAATGTCTTAAGACTGAAAATTGGAGATCTCTTTTTAACCTATTCCACCTATAGGTGTATATCTTAGAGAAATAAACATAGATATGCATAAAGCATATTCTAGCATTAATTATTATACTAAAAAATAATCTAAATGTTCAATATAGAGGTTTATTTATAGTACTAATTTTATTAAAATTTAATTATTAAAATTCTTTAGTGTATTTTTATATATGGATTATTATTGACCAAAGTACATTCATTAGACAATCATTGAAAAGTCATATTATAGAAAAATATTAGTGACTAGGGGAACGTGCATGATATATTATCAGTGAAAGATTATAAAAAATTATATATACCAAAATCCAAATTTTGTTTTAAAAGTATATTTACTGAAAGAATAATAATTATTGCTAGCATTTTTTTAATCCTTTGTATGTGCCAGGCACTATTCTAAGTGGTTAAGTCTTATCCTCACTGCAACCTTATGAGATAGTTAGCATTATTATTCCCATTTAAAAGTTTTTATCAAATATTTATAAAATGGGAATAGTTTGGTAATTAAATATATTAAATATTGTTAATTCTTAATTTCTCTATGATTTTCCTAATTGTTATATTTTACTTTCCCAGTTAATAAGTATTCTTTTTTTCACAATTGATGCTGTTTTAAAAGATAGAGCTATTATTATATAACAATCTTTTTTATATATTTGATTCTTTACAAATATGTACCATTTTTCATTGTTTTCCTTACAGAATGTTTCATGCATTCATGGACCAAAAGATGGAGTTGGTTTTTATTTTTAAAAAGATATTGTCAGTGATCTGATACAACTATAAATATTTAATTGATGAAGATTCATGGACTTGTCATTATGTTGGACTAATCATTTCTGAAAGTTTCTTCAACCACAATTTCTATTTGAAAATTCAAGTATCAAAGAATATTGGGTTTAAAATGGAATAATGATGATGTATTTTCTCTGAGGACTGCAAATTTCATAGAGACCACAGTTGGATTCCAGTTATACTCTCCAATCAAAGTGATTCAGTCCTTTGATAAAGTTAATTTTGAAGAATTTTATGTTTATAAACGACGCCAAAAGATGGGAGAAAAAAATGGTAGGTTGAAAAACCATTGTTAAACTTTATGTTTAAAAGTGTACAGACTACTTAAAGAAGACAAATTGTGGAATTTTCGAGGTGTTTTATTGCAAGCGACTTTTCTGAATTAGAAGGAATTAAGGGTTTTTCTGATGTAGCCAACATTTTGACTGTATTCATAATTAAGAGTATATCTGTAATGCTAGGTCAGTACTTTAGGTACTTTTCAAAAATACTTATGTTTTAGAGAACTTTTAGATTTACAGAAAAATTGAGAGGATAGTACAGAGAGAGTTACCATGGTTCCTCCACCCACTTTTGCCTATGATTAACATCTTATATTCTGCTGGTACGTTTGTTATAATTAATGAGTTAGTATTGACATATTATTATTATTAAGTCCATAATGTACTCCTGTTTCCTTAGGTTTACCTGATGTCTTTTTCTGTCAAGGATCCCATCCAAGATACTACATTACATTAACTTATCATGTCTCTTTAGAGCCTTCTTGGATACAACAGTTTCTCAGACTTGTTTTTTATTTTTGTGGGATTTTTTTATCTAAGTGTTTTATAGGATGCCCCACTATTGGAATTATTGACTGATTTTTTTTTTCCTCATGATTAGACTGAGGTTATGGCGTTTGGGAAGGAAGACCATAGAGGTAAAGTGCCGTTTTTACCACATCATATCAAGGGTACATGTTATTAACATGATTTCTCACTGAGCTTGATCACCTAGCTGACATGGTGTCATCTGATTACTGTAAATGACCTTTATTTTTTTTTTTGACAGGAAATCACTGTGTGTAGCCCATACTTAAGCTGTGGGGATTTAGGTTCCCCCTCTTTGAGAACAGAATATCTACATTCTTCTGTAAGAAAAATTTGTCTCCTTTCCCCCACTTATGTAACAAATTCAATCATTTATTTATATCAATATGAAGTCATGGATACTTATTTTATACTTTGAGTTTTAATCCAGTACTGTTTTATTTTGTTACTCAAATTGTCTCAGGATTGGCCATTGGGAGCTCTTTCAGTTGGCTTTGTGTCACTTTGACACACTCTCACCAATGTAGGTGGGTTGGGCTCGGTTTAATTCAGTTTGGTTCGGTTTTTATAGCACTTCCTTATTTTCTGGTATTAGAAGATGCTCCAGGCTCATCTTGTATATTTCCTACCTCAGTCCTAGAATCAGCCATATCTTCAATGAGCATTGGTTCTTTTATTGGAAAATGATAATAGAAACCAAGATCAGGGCAATAAGTGTGTTTCTTGTTACTGGGGTGTCCTTGCGTTAGCCCCTCTCAGCTGACAGAGCATAGAGATATATGTGTTTACTAACATTTATATATACACACATATCTATATGTACGTCTGTATGTAACTGTGTATCTATATTAAGCTAAACGTGAGTTATATATTGATGTCTCCAACACTTATTTATTACCACATGGATCATTCTAGCATACTTTCCTTGCTTATCCATAAACTCTCACTCCAACAGTGAGAAATGTGGCTCCCACCATCTGTTACCCATTTAATTAATTGCTCAACTCCAGCATACAGGCATACCTCAGAGATATTGCATATCCGGTTCCAGACCACCACAATAATGTGAGTATTAAAGCAAGTCATATCTTTTTACTGGTGGAGGGTCTTGCCTTCAATTTGTAAAAAATGCAACATCTATGACGTGCAATAAAGCAAAGCATGATAAAACAAGGTATGCCTGTATGTGTGTAGCAGTATCAGAGATGTAAATTTATCGCCAGGTGGGAAACTACAGTGCTTGTGCACAGTTCCTTTTACCTTTAGTCTTACAGACTCCATTTATTTCCAAAATTGTTTAGATCAACACCTTTCACTCAGTCCTTCAGTGAGATTGTGTATATATTTTTAATACTGTTATACATAATAGTAGTGATTTCACTGGATCATTATCTAGGCCAGTGGTTCTTAAACTTTCTTTTGGTCTCAGGATTACTTTATACTCTTAAAAGCATTTAAAATCCGTAAGAGCTATTATTTATGTGGATAATTATGTTCGTATTTATTGTATTAGAAATTGAAATTGAGAAGCTTCAAAAATGTTAATTGACTCGTTTTCTAAAAAAACAATAATAATAAACCCAACTTGTTAATATACATTACATTTTTGTGAAAAATAACTATTTTCTAAAACAAAAATTAGAACATTGTTTTACGTTTTTACAAATCTCTTTAATAGTTGGCTTAATAGAAGAGAGATTCTCATATCTACTTCTGCATTCAATCTGTTGTGATATGTTGCTTTGGCTGAAATGTATAAAGAAAATGAAGCTTCACACAGCCAAGAAGTTGGAAAAGGAAGAATATTTTGATAGCATTTCAGATAATTGTGGATATTTTTCTTTGATACAACTACAGAATTCAACAAGTAGTCATTCCTTCAAGGTTAGTTATAGTGGGATCTGAACTCATATCAGATTTTTTACACTTTGTTATGTTAAAATTCATTAGTCTGTCTTGCACTTTGTCTTTAACATATGTATGATTTTATAACATCATGCATTGGCCATTTAGAAAATACTGGTTCAATGAATTATTCAGAGTTTTCCAAATATTGACATATTTCACCATCTGCTATTAAAGAAATCAGTTGTTAATATTGCTGCCAACGTCATCAAAAAGTGATTAATTGTTAAGGAGTTGTCAAGCTTACCATGGTAAATGCACAGTTTCTAAATTTCCAATTTTACCTTGGTAACTTAAATTTTATTATCAGTAACAAATGCTGTCAGTTTTATTCTTCAAGGGATAGTCTCACTTTGTTCATTTTCAAGAAAACGTGTGCCAAACATCCAAATCTGAAAAAAACGTGGTTTTTATTGGTGGTTCTTTTAAGTAAAAATGATCTTCCATAAAAAAACAGCTAATTTAGCTTAATTCAAACAATCTCACTAGAGCTTTTTCTTGAGACTGTGGTACTGTACTGTGGTAATTATTTAGGTTGCTTTCTCAAGGACCTTCTTAAGTAAAATTGGTGGTGAAGAATACAAAGACTTAGTTTGGTGCCTCTGCCTTGATTCATGCTAACACACCAACACTTTTATTCACCACTAATATTGAACCATCGATGTCAATACAGAAAAAGGCAAATAATGTCTTAACATTACTGTTAAAATAGTTTGACCTAGCGTAATCTCCGAAAGGATTTGAGGACTGCCTAGAATTCATAGACCACACTTTGCTGATCGATCACAGGCTCAAAGATGTCTTAGAGATCCTCTAGACCAGTGCCCTGAAGCTCCTCAAGGGAGATAGAAGTATATAATTTTGAAAAAAGAAATATATGTATTTCTGTATTCCTAAGTCATTATCAGTGTATTTGGTAAGTATTCCATAAATATGCATCTAGTAAATGAATTCGAATCAGTGTGATTCATTAGCATTGCCTATTTCAAGTGAGATTAGGAGACATATAGTATAATTTGTCTTCCTTCTTTACAAAACTGCTATACTTCTTGCTTTCTGATTATGTTTTTGCAATAAATAATTAGTTAAATAAGGGAGCAAGTTTGGACAGACAGTAGTTATCAGATAGTACTCTTCATTTTTGCAAGCAAAATATTAGCGTACTAATTTGATTTTCAATTCAAGTACCTGTTCTTATATTCCTTGTAACTGTCTTCTAGTGAAATATACTGAAATATTTACAGTTGTAGATTATAATCCTCAGCATGCATACAATGCACAAAGAAGTAAAAGAGCAAGGAACTGAAATCATTTACATTGTGGTAACCATCTATACAGTCTATAGTTGAAAGTCACTTAAATGTTTCTTCTTATGATACTCATTTAGTGTTTTTGTACAAAAAGTTATTAACTGAATGTCAATCTCATTTATTAGATAGATTGGTTACCTCTTTTCTTACCGAATATTACTGTGGTTAAAAGTTTCCGTAGCAGGAAAACAAATAAAATGATCAAGAGGGAAGACATGAAGAAAAACCATTAAAATGTGATAATTAAACCTAGCAGTATGAGATAATAAGGATGTTGTAAGGAACAATATGTTAAAAACTCCAAACAAATAAATATGAATTCCTTAGTTACATTCAATTATTCTGCAAGCAGATAGTTTCAGTATTTTCTGATTGGTTTTAGTTTCTTAAATATGTTGCCATTGTTCTCTTTAGTAACCCATTCCAGGACTTTTTAAATAATTCATTTTAAGTATTTCGTATAAGAATAATTTAGTGTCATGTATTGTCATTTCTAACACAGTTTCAAATGATAGTTACTAAAAAACAAAAATTTCTAAGTCTTGATTGCTGTCTTTCAGCATCACTGCTTATTTTCTCAAGCCAGGAGAGAGTTGTATTATTCCAAAAGATTATAATGCTACAAAAAGCTGTTTCTGAATCCTTCAAAATCCTTCCTGTCTAGATGTCCACCGCCCCCCAAAAAATCACTAGTATGAAGTATTGACTCATATCCATGAAAAGAAATGATAATAATAATATAATAAATTTTTCACAAATAGTTTTGCCTAAAAGTAGGGATTTTTGTTGGTTATCTTTCAGTGAAAAACAATGATTTTAAAGATTATGGGAAAGCCCTGCTTTACAAAATATTTTCCCTACTTAGTTTAATGATGTCTAAAATTCCACAATTAAAGATTAATTCCTTTTGTCTAAGACTATATTCCTGTTAAATTGTATATAGTAATTTCTTGCTAACTGCTACATGCTTATCTGCACATAAACTCTAGGTAGGTGCTGTTACTATTCCCATTTTGTAGATATGGTCACACAGTGCTGGGGATTCAAACTCAAATATACCTGAACTTCAAAGTGCAGATTTCTGAGATGCTACTCCTGGGTTTTCTTTCCATCTGTTTGCTCCTCAGCCTCCATGATTCCTTTTTCTTGTACTCATTGTAATCATTCCTTACACGTTGATGTTCTAAAGACCCTCTTTTCATTCTCTACACATTCTCTCTAACCATGTCTACTCTGTGGCTTCAGCAAGCAATTGTGCACTATTGACTCCAAAGTTTGTATATCCGGACCAGATTTAACTCTAGAGCCTGTGTATGTAGTTTACTCACTCTACTTGAATTTCTCACATGTACCCCTACCTTTATTCCCTATCTCAATACCATTATTATATATATGGTTGACTGAATCAGAACCTTAGAAACCATTCTTGACTCCTTTTCACTGCCACATGAGTGATCTTTCTAAGAAACAAGTCGAATCACATCATAAGATGCTTAAACTTCTTGAGTGGCTTCCCATTGCCTTCCATATAAAAATGAAGTTGCTTAGCATAGCACACAAGGCCCTCCATATCATGGCTCTTGCCTGCCTTTAAAGCATCATTTCTCATCCCTTTTGTCCTCATATTCATGCTTTTGTTTCAGATGTTGAAACCTTGTCTGAGCTGTGCTATGGGCAATTAAAAGTAGGCTTAGTCTTGTATAGTACACACTGGGCCAGAACGTTAACAAGGAAACAACACCCCTCCTGAGGCTGCTGTGCTGGCAGCAGCCCTAATTAGCCAGAGATCCCTCTGGGGTCAGGTGACTCTGAAGCCTAAGCTTCTTATGAAGAGTCTTCATTGTCAAACTTAAAGTTGTGGGTTAAGTTTTTACTAAAGAAAATATTTTTCATAAAATTGCTGGGCTCTCTGCTCAATCCTAATGGCTTCTCAGGTGGCCTATCTAAAGTGCTATTAGTCTCTGCTTTGCTTAAGTCTCTATTAATGTTAAACATTATATACATTAATTTTAACATTTTATAAATAATGTTTAACATCTTTGATATTTTTGTTACTTTTAAACCTGGCGTAAGTGTGAGATTTGGCTTTTGCCAATTTATTTTAATGGCCTTTATCACGTTCTGTTTTTAGCTTGGGAAGGATTATTTCTCTAGGAAATTTTTAAGGTGTTACCTTGCTGGGCATCTGAAATGTTGGCTCATCTACATAACTTTATAAAAACTTTAAACATTATTTTGTTTCATGTAATTACTAAAAAGTTAGTGTAAAAGACATTTTTAAAAGCATTTTTGGACATGTAGTTTTTTGAACAGTTGTTGAGATGTTTCATTTTGAAACTATCCACTTCCATACTCAGTGCAAGTTATATTCCTAAAACTTTTAAAATGAACGTGTCTATGTTAACGTCCATTACCACCCTAGAATGAAGTTATTCCTTCTATTTCCCAGTCAAGAAATAGTGTTACTAAAGTTTTCAACATATTTTTTAACTTAGCAAAAATAAGTGAGATAGGTCATATTCCTAGTTTCTAGGTTTCTTATAAAGAAACAATGACCAAAATCTTTTTCCTCAACGAAAATGGAAGAACAGTTAAATCTTGATTTAGAAACCAAGTGGATTTTCTATAACATGTACCGTGGGAGAAATTACAGTCTATTTTTATTGAGGTCTTAGACTATTCACTAATTTACATTTTAGGTGATGCAAAAACTTTCTGGACGGAGCTGGAAGATGGTGGGAAAGTGGACATCATATTTGAACAAGTGCAAAATGTGCTGCAGTCACTGAAGCAAAAGATCAAAGATGGGTCTGCCACAAATAAAGGTATGAAGCAATAAAAACTGTCAGTACATTTAATGCTAATGTTACCCACTGGCATGCAATATGATTCTATTTTAGTATTGATTGTTTTAAAAGTCAAATAATTTGTTTTCTAAGAACCTAACATCAGCTCTGTTTGCTTTTCGTGAGTGCACCCTGCTTCTGTAAAAACTTGCTTTTACCGTACTATGAATATTTTGTAAAGGTAGATGAAGATACTTTGAGTAATAGCTGCTGAATTTTCATCCATTTTTACGTCAGGCTACCTTTTATCCATCATTTTTTTTCTTTTTCATTTTTTTTGGAGGATTGGGGGAGTTTTGCAAAAGTAATTTCTGCTCATTGTACAACATTTAGTACATGTACATAATATGACAAAAATTACCCATTACCCCATCATTCAGAAACAACTGTTTTTTTTAAATATTAAAGTACATATAACTATATTTTGCCTGCTCTAAAAAAAACTTGCCTTACTAGTCTTCTGAAAGCAAAACTTGCATTCTACATAGGCAGTCAGTTCAGTCATCCAAGTTTTTATTTTTTCTATTCCTTTGTATTCGACCCTGGTTGGTTGTAGAACCTAAGACTTTTAGGAATCAAGGAAATCTTGATTCTACCACAGGGTATGATTTGCCAGCAAACTTTTCCCCAGACTATTTTTTACTTTTCCTCAGACAATTCTGTATACTTTCTGGATGTTCTTATGACAGTCTGTTATATCCTTATCAAAAATTTAGTACTGTTTTTCATTTTAATATTCCTTCGCATTCTTTCATGAGTCAGATATACCTAAATTTGAATCCAGTTCTACTATTTCTTTGCTGAATGACCTGGAATAAACAGCTTAACCTCTAAGCCTCAATTTCTTTGTCTCTACTGCAGATAATCTTAAGAACTTCTCAGAGGAGTTGTGAAGATTAAATGAGATCAAGTATATACATTGTTTAGCACAGGAGCTGGCACTGCGAATAAAGACGCTGTTGCTGATGATTGTTTTTCTCCTTTTTTCCTTAACAGAATATATTCAAGCAATGATTCTAGTGAACGAAGCAACTATAAGTAACAATTCCACATTAATAAAGGGTATGTACATTTCTAAACCCAGTCTATAGAGTATTTTCTGGCATTTTCTCTCATCTAAAGCAGGCCTGTCTTAATTATGTCAAGTAACTAAATATAATTTAAATTATAAGCCCTATGCTGGCAAATTATATAAATCAGTTTCCCTATTAAATGAAAATTCCTATCCATCCAGAGATAGGACATGCACACCCTACAAAGCCTCCTAGGGAAACAATGAAAAGTGTATCTCTTCAAAAGAGCTTTTCATAAAAATGGACAAATAGAATTCTAAGGCTCCAAACTACTATAAACCTGCTTTGTGTACAGAGCAGTACTAGAAAGGTATATTCTGGGATAGATAAATTGGTGGAAATTTTTTTCATTTCTAGATTATTATGAGATTATTAGTCTTCTAAACTCTATAAACAAATTTCGTTGGAATCGATCAAAGATAATGTACCAGGACTAGAAAAATTGTTAACTTTATTGGAATCACTGTCCTATAAATCTTAGTCTGTCATTAATTTGCTGAAGTGTTGAGGGAGTACGTTTACTAGATTTTAATTACTACTGCTCAATATTGTCAACAAATTGTAATAATTTTAACAGTCATAATTTGAAGCCTTAAGATTTTAAATCTTTGAAAATATAGCTGAGATCATCAGTATATTTTAAAGAAATCTCTCGTTATTCAAAAATATTCTCAATTTCAGTAGCTAACATATTTTGAGAATAGTAGATTCTTTTTAAGAAAACAGTCACCCTTTCTCAGTATCTTTCAGTAGCACTTGGAATCAACACACTCTTAAGAGATTACATTAGGTCTGCAAGAAAGAGGCTTTTAAATGCAGGAGGTGGTCAGAGGAACTAATTCTAATTAAAGTTTTTTTTCTTTAGTTGGGTTTTTGTTTTGGTTCTTTTAAAGTAATTATCTCATCAGTAGAAATGCTGAATATTATTTCATAGTTTTATGTAGTTCATCTGAAATGCAATAAATATCACAATAAATTCATCGGTAGATAGAGCAATGTTTGTTAGTAAATGGGGAGTTATGTAATTGACATTTTTGGCAAATACAAGAATTAACAACTTTCTAGTAATAAAGTTTCACGTCAGTATTTAACCCATTTCCTGTTTGCCCCGAAAATAGTCACAGATTATAGTCCTAACCTTATCCCCAAAGTTTGCCATGAAATATATCACTTTTATTATTATTTCTGCATTGGTCTAGTGTATTGATAGTCTTTGGAAACAAATGACATCATTCTATTTATATAGCATTCTGTTTTTAGTAGTGGTGTTTCCATTTACAAAATACAGTAATTCTCGATTGCTGAAAATGTCAAATCCTAGAAAACAAAGCATTCCTACACGTGATGTTAACATTGTTCTTGAACAGTTGTTAGCCAAAGGATCATTTGATGAATCCGATTTCTGTTAACATTAGGATTAGAGACAACTTCTGTTTAGAAATAACTCCAAGAACAATTTTTATATTTTATTTTCACATTGAAAACCAGTCAGGTTTGCTTCAGCCTCAAAGAGTGTATTTATATAAAATTAAATTAACGCTGGCAGTGAGCTACAGTTTTTTTTCTAAATGGGAAATGGGTTAAAAAGAATACTCAGACTGAGAAAAGTAAAAGAATTTGGTGTTGAGGTCAAAACAAACCATCCCAGATTGAACCTAGACTCCACAAACCACCAATTACCTTTATTTTCCTTGTTTATGTATAACAAGCTATAAATATTTGCTGTATTCTCATACAAAGGACTGGACACCGTTTTCTTGAGAGGAATTATTAAGTCTCATCTGATGATTAATTTTAAATCTATGTTTTTCAGTAAATTTTATTTTTATGCTTATATACATTAGTTTTATTCATTTTTGTTAATATGGACTTATGTAATTCGTGCAAAGAAATTAGCTGGGAAAAATCGGAACTTCTTAATTTGTAAAACTTATTTATTTTTAATAAGTTAGAGCTCTCTTCAACTATCAGATTGTAAACATACTTTCTTTACCTATGTAATTAAAGAGGGATATTTCTTTTCCAATGAGCCAAGGAGCCGCTTCTTTATTTTACTATACCTTTTTTTTTACTTTTAATATAAGTGGTATGCTCTAAAGGACTAATGCATGCTAATAATCTAAGGCAAGATGAGAAATCATTTTTTTCTTAAGGTCCATCAATGCATAGGAAAAAACAAATTATTTTAAAAATCTTTATACCAAACAGAATATTCCATATATCCATTGTTCAAAGTAATAACAAGAAATCTATAACTTTTGTCATTACATACACAGCTTATTTCTGTATTGTAATCATGTTAGAGAGTAAGAATAGGTGAGTGGAAAAAGGAGACAAGAAATGAAATTAAGCGCAGAACGATATAGAAGAGACTAGGAGAAATAGGAAAAGACAAATGGCAAGACAAAAAGAGGTACTAAATATCCCACTGCACCCCCTACATAAAAATAAGTAATAGTAGAACAGTGAGAAAAAGATACATAAACTTACCATTTTGTGACTTTTTTATAGAGCCCTTAACATAACTCTTAAAAGTTATGTTATTTTTCTGTAAAATAACATCTTAAAGGTTGATTAAAATTCCGATTAAGTTCAGGCCAAACTCGAGTTTCTGCATTAGAAATCTCTTCCATCCTAAATCTTTTAATTCATCCTTGTTTTCTTCATGTTTTTGAAAATATCGGCAATTTTTTTGGCTCAATCTTGAAATCCTAATATGTTTTCAGATTTAAGGGTTCCATATATCTTTAGTCAATAAAGATATTATTTTGAAATTGTAATGAATGATTTTTAACTTGGTGTACTTTTTACTCATGTTGGTACCTTTTTTATGTAGATCATAATTCCATGACCCAGAATGAACAGGAAAACAAATCAGTTTCATTGCCTTCCACATCAAATGAAGACTCCTTTTCAGAAGACTATGCAGTTCTGTATGTATATAAATTAAATTTATTTATGTTTTTAATGTTTTTGCTCCCAGATTTACTCTTTCTAATCATTTGACAGAAGAGTAGGTAGGAAAAAAAAACCCTTTCTCATTAAAAGCTTTAAAAGTTGTAAATTTTAGTATTTTATGTAGGATAAAAGTCCCTTATCCTACAAGGGACTAATCTAAAAGTCCCTTAATAGATTATTTGTTAATATCCCTAGGAAATTAAGTCTTTTAATAAAATTTAGCTTAAGATGTCGTTGTGTATATTACTAATAGACTAAAATCTACCAAGTTTGTTATTGCTTTTTAACTAGGGAATTCTTTTTCCTGGATTATTTATTTATTTATCTATCTATCTATCTATCTATCTATTTATCTATCTATCTATCTATCTATCTATCTATCTATCTCTCTATCCATCTATCTATCTATTTGTTTGTTTGTTTGTTTGTTTGTTTCTTTATTTTAGGTGAGGCAACCCTTGGTTGACCTCACAGATCGCAAGGACCTTGTCAGCTTATAATCCCTTATTTTTTATTTTTTTACATCTATAGCACCTGGTCTTCCTAGGTGGTCTCCCATTTAAGTACTAACCAGGCCCAACCCTGCTTAGCTTCTGAGATCAGATGGGATCGGGCTTGTTTAGGGTGGTGTGGCCTTAGACTTCCTGGATTATTTTAAAGTAAAGTATTAAAAAGGGTCAAAAATATTTCTTTCAATATCAGTTCACTTTTCAAATGAATAACAGCTCTAAATTAGTATCAGAAAGTTTATGAGAATAGGCTAAATTTTTCTGACCTTTCTTCTTTTACCACTAATTTCAATAAAGATTCCTCAGCATAAAGTAGAATTGTGTAAGACAAAATCTGACACTGTTGACACTCAGTCTTTATTTTTAGTGTGTAATGCCTGTACTAAAGCTTTCAAGTACTAGGAAAAGGAAAGTTTCTGAAAGTGTTTTATGCTAGGACAGGGAACAGAATTTCAAAAAATAAAAAAGTGTCCTTAGAAAGTTATTAAGTTGATTGTCCTTTCAGCTGCATGTTAAATTGACAAAAAAATTGTCAACATAAGATTCTTTTTTTTCTTTTCAGTGTTTCTGAGAGTTGTAGATTGTCACTATTATATAGAATTTACATTTACAAATATTAGAGATGTCATTATAATTTGAGTCTAAAAGATTCATGAAACTTATTTTAAAATGCTCTCACAGAAAGCTAGTTCACAGTTTTAAAGCTGGCCATTTCAGTAGCTGAATTCTGACCTGATATACAGCATAAAATTTCATTACCTTGTAAAAACAAACTAAGTTACTCTAAATCACTAAAATATAAGATTTTTTTTCATAAATTACCACCAAACATGGTCCCTATCTTATATTTAGATAATTATATTTTAAGCCTGCAGTCAGGAGTTGGTTTATTTTTGTTAAGTGTCTCCCTTTTTGGTTTTAAGTTTATCTTAGCTTATCAGAGTCCTTTTGAATTTTGAATCTCTTACCTATTTTCTTTCTAGCTTTTCATCTTGCACAAATATATTAAATCAGCTTTCTAGTCTTTATTATAGCTAACTACTAGAGACTTCATTAGTCCTCAGAAAGAACTGTTCAGCCACCTGTGAATTTATTTACCTTACCTCTATCATCGTCCCACCTACACTTCTCTGTTTTACTCTCAAGACTATCATAAGGAATCCAGATTCACTGCTGTAACATTCTGTATCATTACCAAACTTTATCAAACCTTACCAAAAAGGGTAGTTAGGTTAATTTGAACTTTTTCTACATAGTCCATATTGGCTTTTCACATCATAAGTATTTAAGTCTCATGCTTGATTCTCTTTTCTAGAATTGTTTAGGTATCAGAATAATAAGCTAATCATTCTGTGCTTTCTGGAATATTCCTTTTTTAAAAAAAAATCAGCCACATTTTTCCATTTTTTATTCATATTTGATATTTTTTTCAAGACCTTGAGATTTAAATTTTTTAGGCATTAAATCTTAAATGTGTTTCAATAAACTAGTTTTCTAGGACCTATTTTTAACTATCACAGACTTTAGTTTCTTTTCATCTTTGTCTGGTCTTTCCAACTTATAGGTAGAAAACACAAAGGCAAATTGTTTTTGAGCCCCTCTTTCTGTTATCAGTCAACCTGATAACAGATATATATTTCTGATATATAGAGAGACTATATATCAGTCTGTTATATAGTCTTTCCTTTAACAGATTGTCTTATTCCAAACATAGTTTTAAAAGTTTTATTGTTTTATTAGCATTTTTGGAATCCTTAGTAAGCTTGAGCCTTTGTGGCACTTTTCTTATAGATTCACGCCAATATTTTGTATCCATAATTGGTCTCCTCTCTTTATTTTATACATATTCTTTTAAAAATCTGAGCTTCCTGGAGAAATTAAATTGGCTTAGCTGCTTTCCCATCTCATTAGGATTATTCATAATTGCATAATCAGAACTCGATTTCCTTAGAACTTAAAATTCTTTACTGTATTCCCACTCAGAGGCTTTATCTGTGAAATCATACCTAACTTTGAGTTGAACTTTCTGAGATCTTTCCACATGAAGGGACATGTCTAATTAGGCTCAGGATTTTCTTCCTTAGCTATTATGAATTCCAAGGCCACATTCCATTCTTGACCAGTATTATGGTTAAATAATTTTTTTGTATTTCCTCTGTAGATCATGAGTTGATTACTTGTTTTGCTTTCAGTAGTTAAACCCTTAGCAGGCCAGTAGTCAGTGAGACTGGCAAACTAAATAGTGAATAACTTAAGACACAGGTTCTCAACTCCAGCTGAATTATTCAGTGTCATACAGTTTGTCAATGGCAAACCAAAGTGAAAAATCCTAGGTCTGATAGGAAACTGGTTTTCCGAATTTTATTTTTAATTTAATTTTCACTCCATATAAGCGAGCTATGACATAGGTCAATGTAAAAATAAATTTATTCCAATGATAATTCTTTTACAAGTATATCTGCTTTTGTGTTGTTAGGAACCCTGGCTTAATTCTTTTTCTTAGTCAAGTACTTTGGTCGGTCAGGAATACACATCTCTTCAAGCCAGCTTAAGTAGTATAATTTATGAGAGATGTACCAGGTATGTAGCTTTGGCTAATAGATATGGTGAAAATGGGCTTGCCCGCCCCCCTTGGTAAAAGACACAGGTGTGAATTTAAGCCATTTGGCTTTTCATATGATGTACATACATGCAAGCACCTAAAAGATTTTTTTCTGAACACACACACACAAATAAATTAGGTGTTCAAGAACAGGCCATATAGGGACCAGAATTGAAACTCAAATATCTGAGGTCAGTGTCCACATTATTTAGATATACACCTCCCTATATGTTACCAATTGGTTTTTCTAACATAGTCTAACATAGCTACTCCAGCTAAACACTATATGATCATCTAGTGTGTGTTACCTCATGATTTTTTTTATTTTTAGTATAAATTTTTGAGAGAGATGATAAATAGCCCAGTATAAGTATTCCCCTTCAAGGGACTTAAAGGATAAAATGAATTTTTACCTCAGACTTGCCAAAAACTAGGAAATCAGTTGGCAGTCTTCTAAAGCCAGTGCTCTGCCTTATAGTCCAAAGTGTCTAATGACAAAACAGTATTGTCTGCAGAGCAAATGCAGACAATACTGGATGATGACACTTACTTATTGTTTTCCTCCAGCATTTTTGTATTTTTAGAGGGTCAGTAACTAGGTTTACAACACTATGTATAGGATTGTTTTCTTTATTTTTGTTTTTGTATTTTAATGTATCTTCATACAATAAGAAAGTTAACTTTCCTCCCAATAAAATGAGATCGAAATTAGGTTACTTTATTCCTGAAAACTTTTGTAGGAAGTGATTTTCTTTCATTTATGAAATGAGGCACAGATAAGAAAATCATTTCTGAGGTCCATGTCAGTATTTCATTTCCATGTTTTAGTGCCTCTCATTTTTTAACTTTCTAAATATAAAAACATACTTCTCTGTTAATTTTTATTTGGCACCAGAAAACCACTTTTAAACCAGGTTGGCTAACTTTCTTGAAATCCTAAATTCCAAGTTACAGATTTTGCCATGTTTCTTATTACAAATTTTGGTCCAAATTGTTCTAATTGTATGTTGTTCTAGTAATAACTAGCTTGGAGGTGTACTTATTGTCTGTTACATGTGGAAATTATGTGAAAGTACATTGACAACTGTAAAGTACTATAGAGTTGTTGGTTATTAATAACCCAGATACTTTTTCTCTCACATATACTCTGGGTTAATCCCTTCATATTCAGAGAAGAGTTTTTTGAGTCATAAAATTGGTACTTTATATTCCCCTCTCTCACAAAAGCGATACAGGAACCAAAAAAATTCACAGTTAATATAGGGGAACTCACATGATGAGATTTAGAGAAAAAGATGCCATAGAAACCAGTGTGAAACAAAATTTATTTGGTTAAGAAAAGTTGAAAAGGGAAATGAAACAGTTACTGGTTGAAAATGCCATAGGTCTGTAACTCACTTTAGGCTGAGTAACCTATGTCAAAAATCCATGAGAGCCTAAGAGAATTCGTTTCAGTGAAAACTGAATGAAACAAAATGAAGGGTTGGTATGTCTCAGGTAGACAAATAAGTAGAAGTGTTCAGAGTTCAGAGTATACAGTAATGCTTTATAAGAAAAAGTGGTAATGCTTTATAAGAAGTGGTAGGAAGGAACTCGGCACTTAATAATAGGGGAAAGGCAATTACAGGCATAAGCTTTTAAAAATAAATAAATAAATAAGAGACCCGGCCGGCGTTCGCTCCCTTCTGAGTATCTGCTCCCGGTGGCCCTGAGCACCTGCGGGCCACAGACGGCCCCAAGCGTAGGAGGCGGAGGCGGGGGCGGAGGCGGA
>NW_006434120.1:3692124-3697493 GCF_000325575.1 Pteropus alecto | reverse complement strand
GGGCAGGGGCAGGGGCAGGTCTGCAGGTCCAAGTATCGCGGCGGCGCACTCGCAGCGAGAATCTGGAGGCGGAGGAGACAGCAAGGATAGTCCCAGGAGCGATGGCGTCCAAAGAGGAACGAGCGGTAAAAATGTCAACATGGAAAATGCCAACCAGGAAAATGAAAAAAAGGATGAAAAAGAGCAAGATGCAAATGAAGGAGAGCCCTTGGTCTTCCCTTTGGCAGCTGATGAAAACTGTGTGCCTAGAGGAAGTTGTAGGCGGTTCCGTGTTAGGCCGCCCACCCTGCAGTATTGATGGGATGTGATTCAGAGGCTTAGAGAGCCGCAGGCAAGGATGAGGGTAGAGACTATGGAAAGGATTAGGGAGGAGACAGGCAACTTATGCAAAAGATGAGGAAAAAGTAATTGAGTCACCGTCTGCAGGCAGTTAGCGCTGACGCCCCTCACCATGACCATCATGATGAGTTTTGCCTTATACTTTGGATGCTCGTGGTTTCCCTGAAGTTAATAGGGCAACACACCTGCTTCCTAAACTTACATGTTTGTGATGTACCTTCATTGAAAACCATTTGGTGTTACTTGTTTCCTACGGGTCTCCTATTATCAGTTTCTAATTGAATGTTGTGTTTTGACCGTATATGTAAATTTTTGTCAGCAGGGGAGTTTTACCTATTGCATGGAAAGATGCTCATTACATGTTGTGAAGTAAATAAAGCAATATAAGAAAGAAAAATAAGGAAATACTGAGTACCAAAATATATAAATAAATAAAAACAATTACTAAAATGAACTAGGCTAAAGAGAATAGAAGTTAAATGAAAGAGTAAAACAAAAGGTGTGTTATAGGATATATTTCTTACAATGGAGTGTATGTACCCCCAACATTATTCAAAAATACTTATTTAAGGAGAAACAGCCTTACCTCATTTTTTCCCTTATTTTTTTCCCCTCATTTTTATTGTATAAGGTGCTAATGCATTGTGGTCCATGAGTAGTGATGGATTTGCATTAATCTTTTAGCTGCATTCTCTTCCAATATTTCTTACAGTCTTTTCAAGAAATTTAAAAGTTTGAAAATATATAAAGGAATATAGCAAAAACCTGTACTCGCACTATCCAGAATTAATAGCTATTAACATTTTATTTTATTTGCCTTTGTCTCTTTTTACAAAGGAAAATGAACAATATAGTCTCATACCTAACTTCTCACCATGACAAGTTTCATTCCGCTATCTGCCTTCTTAGGTGCAATCACTGTTATCAATTATTTTTACAGTTCATTTTTAAATATCTGGCCATAAATACTATATAGTATTGTTACTTTTTATTTTAAAATTTTACATAAATACTTATACACGTGCCTTTTTACTTGTTTTACTCAGGATTAGTTTTGAGAGACTGATACTAAATATTTTTTAAACAAATATTAATCTATTAGTAATTTTCAGTTACTAAAATGAATCTAATCATGTTGCTGTGTGTAGATCTATTTCATTCCCTTTAATTCTTGTTTGATTTTCCATGCTGTGAGAATACTATATTTTATTTGTCCATTCCTTTAAGGGTGGATTGTTTCAAGTATTTCCTGATATAAATACTAGGCAGTGATTAGTTTTACCCTAGCCTTTCTTTTAGGAAAGAATTTATTGTGAAAAAATTACCTGTTGGGGAAATTAAAGGTATAATATGGGATCTGTAAGATTACCCAAAATGTGGAAGAAAAGGGCAAATGGATGAGAAAAAGCAGAGAACACTGAATAATTAGTGTTCTTAAAAAAGAAGCTTCTAACGGAAGACCAGTAACTCCAGTGAACGCTATAAAAATATTTTCACAATCATTCAGATGTTATGATGTTCTTTAGAAAATGTAAGAATTTCTAAACACCAGAATTCTCTTATTTTTTTTTTTTTCTGGCTTTATTGAAATATAATAGACAATTAGTTGCTTGTATTTACATTATACAATTCAGTGAATTTTTTTTAACATCTTGTTAGCATACAGTAATATATCAGTTTTAGTTGTTCAGCATAGTGATCAAAGATCCACACTCTAAATCACCCCTCTAAATCTAGTACTGCTCTTCCCCCTAACATATTTATTAAAATGTTATTAGCCATCTTCCCCATGCTTCACTCTACATCTCCATGTCTGTTCTGCCACAATCCATTTGTACCTCTTAATCCCTTTGCCTTTTTTCACCATCTTCCCCAATCTTCCTCCCATCTAGTAGCCCTCAAAATAGTCTCTGTATCTATGACTTTATTTCTACTTTTGTTGATGTTTATTTTGTTCTTTAGATTCCACATTTATGTGAAATCATGCAATATTTGTCCTTCTCTATCTAACTCATTTCATTCAGCACAATACACTCTAGGTCCGTCAAGGCAATATCTTTTTCCATCCCCTTCCTTTTAGTCTGTGTGTGTCTTTTAACCTTGTAGGCAGCATATGTAGGGATCTTGTTTTCTTAATCATTCAGCCACTCTATCTTTTGGTTGGAGCACTTAATTCTTTAATGTAGTTATTAACATTCTTTATTCTTGTTTTTGAAACATGTTTTTTCTTCTTAAAGAAGTCCCTCCAACATTTTCTGTAATATTGGCTTGGTGGTGATAGATTCCTTTAGCTTATTTTTGTCTGGGAAGCTCTTTATCTGTCTTTCAACTCTAAATGATAGCTTTGCTGGATAAAGTATTCCTGATTAGGGATCCTGGGTTTTCATCATGTCGAATATTTTGTGCCAGCCCTTTCTGTCCTGCATAGTTTCTTTTGAGAAAACAGCTGCCAGTCTTATGGGTACTCCCTCGTAGGTAATTAACTGCTTTTCTCTTTTAAGATTCTCTCTTTGTAGTTAACCTTTGGCATTTTAACTATTATGCATCTTGGTGTGGGCCTCTTTGTGTTCCTGATTTTTGGGACTCTCTGAGCTTTCTCGGGTTGTATGTCTATTTCCTTCACCAGGTGAGGGAAGTTTTCTATCATTATTTCTTCAAACAGCTGTTCAACATCTTGTTTTCCTTCCAGTACCCCTATGACACAGATATTTTTACATTTAATAGTGTCCCATAGGCTCCTTAAATTATTATTACAGTCTTGCCATTCTGATTAAGTGTCCTTGGCTTCCCCATCCTCTATATTGGTGGTTTGATTCTCTTTATCCACTCTGTTTATTCCATCTAATATACTCTTTATTTCAGACTGGTTCCCTTTCATAATTTCCATTTCGATTTTAATGTTTTTTATCTCTTTGTTGAAGTTCTCACTGAATTTATCTACACTTCCCCTAAGTTTATTAAGCATCTTTATAACCAGTGTTTTGAACTCTGCATCTGTTAGATTGCTTGACTCCATTATTCCTGGATCTCTGTTCTCTCTCATATGGTTTCTGCTTCTCTGTCTTCCTATTTTGACTGCCTTTCCGTATTTGTTTCTTTGTACTAAGCAAAGCTCCTAAATCTCCTGGTCTTATTAGTGCAGCTTGTGTAGTAGGTGTCCAGTAGCATAATCCTGAAAGGGGTCCAGCTGCAGGCCAAGGATAACCACAGCCTGTGCCCCTCCCGGGCCACTTGGTGAGATTCAGCAAGCAACCCATAGTTGCCTCAAGAGGTCACGCAAGAAACCGAGGCCAGCTGCTGCCAGTGTTAGTCTTGGCTCTTCTCAGCAAGGGGCACCTGACTCACGTACACCTGGATGTGGCTTGGGTGGGGCCGCGAGTTGGGGGAGGCGGAGTTTCAGGGAATCTCTGGGTGGAGCGACCTCTGTTATCTAGTTCAATGTGGTCTCAGCTATGGTGGCGCTGCGTCTACACACTGTGAGTGGGGAGGGCTCAAAAGAGGAACAATGGATACTGCCGGCTCGTCTGTCCGGGAGACAACCTCGCCTCTGTTCCTCACTCAGTGCACCCCTGTAAGTTCCTGGTGCCCCACACTCAACTGACCCAGCCCTGCTGCTCACAGTGAGCAGGGCCATCACCGTGAAAATTCGCTGAGGACACGGCTTCTTTAAGAGGTATCTGCAGCTGCTGCTGCTGTAGCCTCTATCCCACTTAGCCACTTGGGACCGGGCAGCCTTGTTTCCTCTCCCTGTTGATTAATTATTTCTCTCCCTAAGTTGTAGTGCTTCTGTCATCTAGATCCCAGGTGACTTTCCTTGCTATTTGCTCTGCGTTTCTGTCACAACTTTGATTTGATTGCAAGAGGGATGAACAAAACCTCTGTAATCTATGCCATTTTTTTCCTCTGCCCTAATTCTCTTTCTTGATAGAGAAAAAAAGAAATGAATTTCAAGTAAAGATGGTAGGGTTAAGACCAGTGTGCTGCTCACAGCTACAGTGAAGGAAATAACTGTCTAAATTAGGACCCAAATTGCTTCAATATATTTTTAAAAAATAATTGATGTAAATCTGCACTACAAAAGCATTGCTAATGGAAAAATCTGCCATGTTTTGTTCTGAATTAAAATAAGCAAACAAAGCACCAGAAGCTAGAATAAATGAAGCAGAAGTGATCATCAAAGAAGATTACTTCTGAATATAAGAGAATAGCAAGTCTGGAGGTAAAAGGCTTTAGCAAGTGACCATAGTAATGAAGGTTACTAATTAATACTGGTTAAAAAAAATTTTACTATCAATCTTAAAAGATAGCTCTCTTACAAGTATCAAGACAGAAACTATCTTACAAGCATCAAAACACCAGCAAAACAAAAATCAGACGAGCACCAGATTTAACCTTTGTACAAGCTCAGAAAACATACCATCCATTTATTCTTTTAGAAAACTTGTTCTGATATCCTCTTGATAACCAAAAGATGAGTCAATGTAGAATTTAGGATTGGGGAAGACATTTAAGACATGACAGTGGGAAGTTAATATAATAAAGCTGAGTCCTTATAAACGAAGGGGCTATGCAGCCCCAGAGTGGTATGCAAATTTTTATGTTAATAGTATATCTAAGGAGAGAGTTCATAGTTTCATCATGTAGTCAAAATGGTTCATGGTCCTAAAAAGTTTAAGTAATCACTATTAGAGATACAGAGATTCTAAACAAAATTTTAGCAATTGCAATTTGGACAAACGTTGAGAGAATAAGATGGCTAATTAGAATTTATACTAGTCAAGCAAGAATAATTTAGAATTAGGAAATGTTTTATTTTACAGAAGCAGGCTTTGGGGGTAAAAAGCTTAAATTAAGAAATACTTAACGATTTAAAAAACTCAGTGCCAACTGTGAGAAATAGAACTCTCTTTCTCCCCTTCCTTAGAACTCTTTTTTAATGTGGTAGAGAATACATTTCTCTAACCAACATCTACAATATATATACATATGAAACTCTAAAGGCATTTCCTTTAAATAGAAGTTAAAACAGG
>NW_006434120.1:3654357-3692064 GCF_000325575.1 Pteropus alecto | reverse complement strand
CGGCTATCATAATTGTTATTCAATTTTAATCATTTTTTATTTTAAATTTTAAAAAGTTAGACATTTATACAATCCATGAAGTGATCCCCCTGATGACTCTAGCACCCATCTGGCACTACACACAACTATTACAATAATATTGACTATATGCCCTATGCTATACTCTTAATCCCCATGACTGTTTTGTAACTACTAATTTGTACCTCTTCATCCCTTCACCTTTTTCACCCAGCACCCCCAAAGTCCCCTCCCTTCTGGCAATCACCAATTCTCTGTATCTGTGTGTCTGTTTTGGTTTGTTTGTTTCTTTTGTTCCTTAGATTCTGCATATAAGTGAAATCATATGGTATTTATCTTTCTCTGTCTGACTTATTTCACTCAGCATAATACCATCTAGGTCTAGCCATGTCATTGTAAATGGTAAGATTTCATTTTTTTAATAGCTGAGTGATATTCCATTGTATATATGTACCATAACTTCTTTATCCAATCATCTATTGATGAGCACTTAGGTTGCTTCCATATCTTGGCTCTTGTGAATAGTGCTGCCATTAACTTAGAGGTGCAAAGATCTTTAGGAACTAGTGTTTTGGTTTTCTTTGGATAAATACCCAGAGGTGCAATTGCTGGGTCAAAAGGTAGTTCTATTTATAATTTTTTGAGGAACCTCCAGACTCTTTTCCATAGTGGCTAAACCAATTTGCAACCCCACCAGCGGTGTAGAGGTTTTTTTTCCTCCCCATCCTCACCAACATCTGTTGTTTTTTTAATTTATTGATAATAGCCAGTCTAACAGGTGTGAGGTGACATCTCATTATGGTTTTAATTTGCATTTCTCTGAAGATTAGTGACCTTGAGTATCTATTCATGTGTCTATTGGCCATTTTTATGTCCTCTTTGGAGAAATACCTATTCAGGGCCTTCTGCTCATTTTTTAATTGGACTTTTGTTGTTGTTGGATGAGTTCTTTATAAATTTTGAATATTAACCCTTTGTCAAATGTATCGCAGGCAAATATCTTTTCCCATTCAGTAGGTTGTCTTTTTGTTTTGTTGATTCTTTTGCTCTGCAAAACTTTTTAGTTTGATGTAGTCCCATTTGTTCTTTCTTTCGTTTCCCTTGTTCGAGGAGATGTATCAGAAAAAAAAAAAATTACTAATAGCAATATCGGAGAGTTTACTGTCTATATTTTCTTTTTGGAGTTTTATGGTTTAGGTTCTTACATATAAATCTCTAATCCATTTTGAGTTTATTCTTGTAGATGGTGTAAGAAGGTGGTCTAGTTTAATTTTTTTGCATATATCTGTCCAGTTTTCCCAACATCATTTGTTGAAAAGACTGTCTTTACCTCATTATATACTCTGCCTTCTTAGTCATATATTAAGTGTGGATAGGTGTGGATTTATTTCTGTGCTCTCTATTCTGTTCTATTGATATATGTGTCTGTTTTCATGCCAGTGCCATTGCTGTTTTGATTACTATAGCTCGTAGTATAGTTTGGTATCAGGTAGTGTAATGCTTCCAACTTTGTTCTTCTTTTTCAAGATTGCCGTGGCTATTTGGGATCCTTTATGGTTTCACATACATTTTCAGATTATTTGTTCTAGTTCTCTGAAAAATGCCATTGGTATTTTGATAGGGATTGCATTTAATCTTCAGATAGCTTTGGGTAGTATGGCCATTTTAACGATGTTGATTCTTCTTACTCATTGGCATGGTATATGTTTCCATTTATTTGTATCTTCAATTTCTTTTTTCAGTGACTTATAATTTTCCAAGAACAGATCTTTTACCTCCTTGGTTAGTTCAATTCCTCGATATTTTATTGTTTTTGATGCAATTGTAAATGATATTTTTTTAAATTTCTCTTTCTGATAGGTCATCATTGTTGTGTACAAGTGCAGCTGACTTGTATCCTGCTTTACTGAATTCATTGGTCAGTTCTAACAGTTTTTTGGTGGAATTTTAGGGTTCTCTCTATATAGTATTATGTTATCTGCAAATAATGACAGTTTTACTTTTTCCTTTCCAATCAGATGCCTTTTATTTCTTTCTTGTCTTATTGCTGTAGCTAGGACTTCTAGTACTATGTTTAATAGAAGTTATGAAAGTGGGCATCTTTGTCTTCTTCCTGATCTTAAGGAAAATGCTTTTAGCCTTTCCCTATTGAGTATGATGTTAGCTGTAGGTTTGCCACATTTGGCCTTTATTATATTGTTCCCACTTTGCTGAGAGTTTTTATCTTAAATGGATGTTAGCTCTTTCCTGTCTGGGAAGCTCTTTTTCTCATCTCCAGTTTTAATTGATAGTCTGGCTGGGTTGAATAGTCTTGGTTGTAGGTTCTTGTTTTTCGTCACTTTGTGTATTTCATGCCAATTCCTCTGGCCTGCAAAGTTTCTGTTGAAAAGTCAGCTGACATTCTTATGGGAGTACCCTTGTAACTAGCTGCCATTCTCTTGTTGGTTTTAGGATCTTCTCTGTCTCCAGTTTTTGGCATTTTAATGATGATTGGTGTGGGTCTGTTCAGGTTCCTCTTGTTTGCATTTCCTGGACTTGTATGTCTTTCCTTCACCAGATTAGGGAGGTTTTCTGTCATTATTTCATCAGGTAGGTTCTTAATCTCTTGCTCACTCTCTTCTCCTTCTGGTATTCCTATTTTGTGGATGTTGGTACGTTTGATGTTAGCCCAGAGGTCTCTTAAACTTTTCTCATTTAAAAAAAATTTTTTTTTTGCTGTTCTGATTAGGTGTTTTCTGCTGCCTTATCTTCCAACTCACTGATTGGGCCCCCTGCTTCATCTAATCTACTGTTGATTCTTTCTAATGTATTCTTCATTTCGGTAGTCTTCATTACTGGCTGGTTTTTCATAGTTTCTATGTCCTCTGCTGAAGTTCTCTCAGATCATCTTTTCTCTCCCTAAGTTCATTAAATCCTTATAACCAGTGTTTTGAACTCTGTCTCTGTTAGGTTGCTTGCCACTATTTCGGTTAGTTTTTTTCCTGAAGTTTTCTCCTGTTTCATTTGTGCCATGTTTGTTTTCTCATTTTAGTTGTCTCTCCATGTTTGTTTTTGTGTATTAGGAAGATTTGTTACATCTCCTAGCCTTGGCCAGGTGGCCTTATGTAGTCGGTGTCCTGTGTGGCCCAGTGTTGCTGTCTCCCTCACCACCTGTGCCGGGGTCTCTGGGCATGTTCCTTGTGTGGTTGTGTGTTCTCCTGTTGTAGCTTAGCCTTGATTGCTGTTAGTACATTAGTGGATGGGATTGACTCTTGGCCTGACTGACTGTGGGGATTGGCCCTGCACACAGGGTACGAGCTTGTGTGGGGTCTTTCCCCCAGGAGTGAAATTCTCCCCAGCAGTCTCGCATACCTGTTTAGACCACCCTTTGGTTATGCCACTTTTGGGGCTAGTCAAGTGGTGCTCTGTTGTGTTCTGACACCAGCTTTCAGGTGTGTTGGTTCTGTGGCCTCTTGGGAGGGGCTTATGTGTAGGCCGAATTCAGCTGCTGCTTTTGATTGCTCGGGGCTACCTGTTAACTACAAAGTGATCCGTGGATGATTGCTTCCTTTGCTGGATTTGGAGGCAAGTGGGAGAGACCATGTTGCGAACAAAGGTTGATTACCCCCAGTACCTGGTCTGGAGTGGCTTAGCAAAAGGATCAATGCATCTCAAGACCTGGGGTGCCTGCTAGCTGCCCCATATGACTCTGCAACTGGAAGAGCCTTTAAATGGTATCCAAGTTGGGTGGAGCAGGGACCAGGGTAAAGCAAACAAATTTCACCTGGCCAGTGCAATGTCAGGTTTTATGCCAGTGCTGAATCTGCATCTTCCTGTAAAAGTCTCAGATCACAGCAAAGCCAGGCACTGTCTTCCTCAGGCCCTCAGACCCCTGCGATCTGCTGAAAAGATATTGTAGCTTGGGCTAGCACCAGTGGCTCATCACCGAAAGTCTCCACTGAAATATGTGGGCCACACGTGGGCCACATGAGTTGAGGGCTGCCGCCTGCCAATAAATATGTGGCCCAGGGAAGCCACAGGATGGGGTTTGCTGACTGGCAATGGGCTGCTGGTTGGATGGGGCCGAGCCCCAGGGAAACATGGGGTGGAGCAGACAGTCTTATCGGCCAGTGCTGTTTCAGCATAAACAAGATAGCACTCACCTATAGACTGCCTTGGAGGGGGAGCCAACAAAGGGGCAGTGGTAACTCCCTTTAGCCTTTGTCCCGGAACCACACAACTCAGTCTTTTGTCAGTCATATGTCTCTTGTTCTTCCCAAGTTGCTGACCTTCCATTGGAGCCCAGGGTAAGTGTCTTTGAGCAAGTAAAATCTATGTGTAGGCCCTTTAATGGGAGATCTGGGTTTTCGGACCAGAGCCGTCCCTGGTTTTTACAGTCAGATTTTGTTGGAACTACTCTTTCCAGGACTGGAGCCCTGGGCTGGGGAACCCCTGTGTAGGGTAGGGCCCCCCAATCTTTCAGCGAGGCCTCTGCAGCCATGCTCTCCCGCTGCTTACCTGCTTACCTGAGCAGATGCGGGACCGGCCTACTTTGCATCTCCGCTCCTCCTACCGGACTGAGTGGCTTTTTCTTTATATCCTCACATGTATGTGTTATGATCAGCTAGACTTCTAGTAGTTTTCCAAGTTGTTTGTTTTATAATTTTGTTTTAATTTTAACGTGGTCGTGTAAGGAGGCAAACCCTGCTTACCTAGCCCGCCATCTTGTTATTCAGTATTTTTCTAGAAATTCTAGACAGTACAATAGAATATCAAAATATTATTGAAATGTACAAAGTAAAATTATTTGTAGATAGTCTTATCTACCTAAAAAAAAAAAATTTATGATTCAAGTGTAAAATTATTAGGCTAAAAGGAGGGTTTAGTAACACAGTCATATAAAATAAAAATATGTAAGTCTATACCATTAGAAAATATGAAATAAAGCTCCCACTCACAGTACCAGAAAGTAAAATAAATGGAGTTAACCACAAGTAATTTTTTCATGAAGAAAATTAAAACTGAAGATGTTGATGGATAAACTTACTGTGTTTCCAGATGAGAGAATTGCATATTATGAAACATAAATCTTCCCAAACAAATGTATAGATTTAATTTCATATGAAATCTAGATACTTGGATCTTATTTTTTTAACTTGGCAAGCTATTATAAATTTAATATAATCTCAATTATATTAAATTTAATATAATCTCAATTATTAAACTTAATCTCAAGATAAAAAGTCAGAAAACAACATGTTTAAAAGGAAAAATAGAACTTGCCCTAAGAAATATCAAAATGTTCCTTCAAACTATGTAAAGAAATCTTTTTCTACATGTAGGGATTGGTATAGAATTAACAGTTAGATGAAGAGAGAATAAGCATAGGAAAAAAGAAAACATTTTTACATATTTACAAGAACATGCAGTATGATTAATTAGTAAATTAGAAGTCCCAAGGTCAAAGAAGGACTTGTTATTTAGTAAATGACCCAGGAACAATTGGATATCATTTAGAAAATTTAAGTTAGATCTTTCTGGTACATGAAAATTCCAGATGAAGTAGACTCCCAAGCTACAGAAAAGTTAATGTAGAATTCTAAAAGAAAAAAAAGTAAAGATTAGATGTCTTTTCATGATATTATATATCATGGCTTTATTCATATCATAACATTATTTCTACATTTTTGCAATGTAGTTTTCTTCCTAGAACGTAAGCTCCTTGAGATCATGGAGCTCTCATCATTGTTTCCATAGCACTTCACACATAGCCGGCACTCGAGAAATCTTTGATGGAAGAATGAACGAACTCCCAATAGGAAAATAGACAAAGACTATGAATAGACACTTTACCAAAGGAAAAATAAAGAAAATAAACAAGAGTTTAAGTTAAAACTCCCTCTTATTTAGAGAAAAACAAACTTACTAAAATTAATAAAATATCATCTATTAAATTGATTAAAATGTTAAAAATATTCAATTAGATCTGCATTCAGATATACTTATGAGAATGTAAATCAGCCCAGCCACTTAGTAAGGCAGCTTGGCATTCTGTATAGATTAAAATGTGTATACTTCTTAGCACCGTGATTGTGATCTCTAAATGTCATTTCTCATTAAATGGAACCATAGTCCCTTTAAAGAAATGGCTGATCCCAAGCCTGGGACATCTTGTGACAGGAAGCAAAGATGCTATCAAAGACTACCAATTGTGTTTGAAAATGCAGGAGCAAACTTGAAACAGCTCCCACTGAACAAAAATGGCGCAATTTGAACATCAAAAGGAATAATCACTGTGACTGATTTAAACACATTGAATATGTAAAAACCCATGGGTTTATAATAACATTTTAAAAATCAGTCACTTTAGTAGTTGCTAGGTTACAACTCATTCTGAATACTAGTAAGTAAATAGAATCAGGCATTTATTCTGCCTTTCCTATACTAACCGTATTTCAGGATAAGCTAAGAGCTGATGAGGAAATTTTCTTTTTTATAAAAATATTCCATCCAAAAAATTCTAGGAATTATAGAATAAGATTGTTATTTTTACAGCCTTTCAACCTCAAAGAAACAGTGGCCTTAGACAGTGCTCTCAGACTAACAGGTGTTTTGTTTTAAACTTCCATTTTATTGACTAGCAGTACTCTTGTGAAATGTAATAAAATGTTGTGGCAATGTTAAATTGCTATAAAAATTTCTAAACTGTTGCAACTTTCAGTTTTCGTACTTATCATGAATTGATAGCGAACCATTGGGGACTGACCACCATACCTTAAGTAGCACTGGCTCAGACAGTGATCGTGAATAAATGAAAAAACTGTTACAAAAAAGATTCATGAGGAGCTTTCAGATGGGTTGATTTAGCTGAAAACACCCTAACCCACTTATAAATCTTAGCCTCACTAAAAGTGAACAATCAGACATTGTGTGTCACCTTATTTGACTCAATAGGAAATTCATAACACCACCCTTGAATTATTACATCTACCCCACCACCAAAATTGAACCTGAATCTAATCAAGCTTCTAGAACAGACTACTGATTTACTGAGAATAGAAGGAATAGAGGAGTGAGTTAAATGACAACACAAGGAAGGCATCAGCCAACTTCCAGAATATGGAAATGCTACAGGACAAATGACACAATTTACTGAACTTCAACAAATGTCATAAAATGAAGAGGGAGGCACTGTTATAAGGTTAAAGAGACATAAAAGCATCTGAATCAAATACAATGTGTGGGACTTGTTTGAATTCTGATTCAAACACTTTTTAAGACAATCAGGGAAATGTGAAAATGGGCCATCGAGATTATATATTTTTTAAACACCTTATTTGTTAGAAATGCATACCAAATTATTTTAGGTAAAAAGAGGTAATGTCTAGGATTTGCTTTAAAACACTCCAGTGTGTTTTAGGATGGGTCAAGGGGTGGTAAAAACATTTTATTTAGTAACTACTTACAGTAGGGGAAAGAGCTCAGCTCCATTCCAATTTGTGCTGAAGTGACAGGTATTTTAAAGGGGAATGAGGGAGGGAGGAAGAGCAGGGGCTCAAGTGAAAAATTACAAAGGGTCGGTGAGTGTGAATACCCATGAAGCTAGCTGGCAATTATCAAAGTTAGGATTCTGTCCTCCCACAGAGACTGGAAGACAGGCCCTATCCTTCCTGATGATTTCCTTTCAAAAGAATAGCTTTCACATCCTTGAGAAAGACACGCCTAGTCGTAGGAGATACAGATATATCTCAGAGGGACTGGGGAATGATTCACAATTGTAACCCCGTTTTAGTAAATGCTCTGAGAAAAGAAGGTCAAGGGTTTATCTTCAGGTGTTGTCTTGGAGTAACAGTAAGTTCTGGCAGCCTTGAGCTTTCTCAGGCAGGCATTTTATTGGGGGGATCTGTGAAAGCAGGCATTCTCATAAATTACTGGAGGGGCTGACCCCATGGAGAGCAATTTGGCAATATTAACAAAATTATTAATCCATTTACCCTGTGACCTAGAACTTCCACTGATGAGAATGTATTCTGCAGTGATATCTGTACATATATGAAATTGTTTTCTACAGTTATGTTACATCATGATTTTTATAAATAATAGCAAAAGATTGGAAACAATAGGAGACTAGTTAAATTGTGGAATTTATGCAGAGGATTACTATACAGCTGGAAGAAGGATGAAGAATCTCATATCTGTGCATTTAATATGGTAGCCACTAGCTACACATGACTATATTTGAATTCATTTAAATAAAATTTAAAATTCAGTTCTGTGGTTTCAGTAGCCACATGTGGACAGCACAAATATAGGACATTTTCATCAATGCAGAAAGTTCTGTTGGACAGTGCTGCTTTATACAGTGAGTACAAAAATATCTCTAAAATTTAGAAACTTTTTATATTACTTTTATAATAAATAAAGGTACCTAAAGATAGAAAGTATTGTGTAAAACAAAGTTGAGGTTCTTTGCAAGAGATTAAAACCTGAGTTCCAAACACTTGGACTCTTTTCACAGATTTTTTTTCTTAAAATCAATAACCTCCCCCATTTTTCTACTGTTAGTTTACCATTTTTCATATGTATCAATATGAATATTGATTCCAGGTGGATTGCATATTATGGGAAAACTTCATCTGGTACAGTTGTTGAAAGTGAACACAGTGTAAAGAATTCTTGAATTATTTTTTAGCTAGCTTTTACTGTTTTGTTTTTTCAGGCAAAAGGCTAGAATCAAGCATGCCTGAAGACGTAATCTTCCTCACCTATTTATTGAATGCATGCTTTAAATAAATACTAGATTTGCTAGGTGCTGTAGCAAAATGTTACAACTATAGTCACTGCTTTTTGGAATATTCTGAAATTAGGTTGTAATATAATAAGAAAGATACTTGGTCTCTCTGCAGTGACTAGCGCATAGCTTCTAAAACCTTTGGAATCTCCTGAGTGAGAAGAGTATCTTTGGTATGCTAATGAAGTGACTCTTAGCGAGGGGTGCCTAGATAGTTTCAGGATGGAAGCTGGTCACCAGAAAGACAAAATCTTGATTAGAAGCTTAAAACTTTCAGCCCTAACTTCCAACTTCTAGGTAGATAGCATCAGAGTTGAACTGAATTATTAGACACCCAGCTGAAGAAATGGGTCTGGAAAAAAACACATATTTGATGTCTGGAGGGGAAAAAAATCCTTGGCATACTTTTATGTGGTGCAAACCTAGTAAATATTTATTTCATTGTCTGGCTTATTTTAATGTTGTCTAAGAAGAAAATAATAGGAACTAATTACCACCTTAGTGTGCAGTAGTTTTTAAAAATGGGGAATTGGGGGGTGGCTCCATAGTGTAGTGGTTAGCACGTCTGCTTTACACGCAGAAGGTCCTGGGTTTGCGCCCCAGGTGGAGCCATGGACCATACCCTGGGTGCGCCAGGCCCCGGGTGCACTCCTTGAGCGTGTTGGAGGAGATGCCCTGCCTTTAGAGATCCAGTTCTTAAGGGGAAATGGCAACATCCATAGGTCAGGGGTGGATGTGGGGGGGAGGGGAATTAAAGAGGGGGGAAAAATGGGGAATTGTACTATAAATTTGAGATCCTAATAAATAAATAATTTTAAACAGATCTACAAAAAATAAAGAAATTCCTTTTCTGGACAATAAAGCTGCAGACTTTAGAGAAAAAGAATCATCTTTGAACTTACCTTACCAAAGTCATGACTGCTCTGATGCCTGTCTGATGAAAATGCCACTAACCTTCAAGGGAGAAAACCCTCTGCAGCTACCAATCAAATGCCACTTCCAAAGACGACATGCGAAGACAAACTCTCATTCTTCAGCACTCCACGTGAGTTATAAAACCCCTTGTGGAAGGAGTCTACGAAACATGGAGGAAGTTTTTCGTTACCTGCTTGAGACAGAGTGTAACTTTTTATTTACAGATAACTTTTCTTTCAATACCTATGTTCAATTGACTCGGAATTACCCAAAGCAAGAAGAAATTGTTTCTGATGTGGATGTTAGCAATGGAGTGGAATCGGTGCCCATTTCTTTCTGTAATGAAATTGACAATAGAAAGCTTCCATACTTTAAGTACAGAAAGACTATGTGGCCACGAGCATACTATCTGAACAGCTTTTCCAACATGTTTACTGATTCATGTGACTGTTCTGAGGGCTGCATAGACATGTGAGTAGAAAAATACGGTATTTCAAAAAATGTTTTGAATGTAGGGGTACTTGTCTAGAAGTCCTGCTATGTATCAATTTGTCTGTCTAAAACTGTTCACCAGGAGTCTAAAATGGAAAGATACACTCTCTCACTAGTGATGGGAAGGAAAACTTTTTACCAGTTATTATAGTAATTTAAAAATTATTTCTTCCAAGGATGAGTATTTCCTTTAAGCTAGTACCATAATCGTAACAACAACAATTGCAGCTAATGCCATTGGAACAGTGCCAGACACTGACAGTTATTTTACATACATTTCCTTATTTAATTCTCACAAAACTCCATGAGACAAGTAATGTTATTTTCTGTTATAAATAAAGAAATTGAGAAGCCAGTCATAAGGGCAAACAAATTGAAGAGCCAGGGTGTAAACCCATGTTCTTAACCACTATGTTATATGTTGTATTTTACTTTTACAAATCATTTCCTGACAACTTTTTTAGAAAGTTAATGGTGCTTATAATTAGTACTCTCTTGATCATAACATTGGCATTCCATTAAGAAAATGGAAACATGTTTTAATATATCAGGACTTTGAAATCATTTCATTTTAAAGATGTGTACTAAACATGTTTTTATAGGTACGACATATAGAATGGAGTCGTGTTATATGTACATTTAATGCAAATTTAGCTTCTTGTACTAGGCAAAAGAGAGATAAAGAGAAATAATTTAAATAGTATGGATAGTAGTTTTCACCATCCTCTGAGTTGGGAGTGTTAAATGAGATATATAAAACCTCATTTTGTCTCAGTTCCTTTAGGCTTATCATGAAGGAAACCTGTCACTGTGCCAAATTTAATTCTGTTTAAAAATAAGTTTATTTATTTTTTTGTTGTTTTTAGCATTGCCTCTAAATATAACCCAGCTATATCTGGCCAAGCCCAATCCCTTTCAGTCCTGGAGAAAAAAACTGTTGGTCATTGTTTACTCTGTGATCAGTTTAAGAGAATTTTTAAAATAATTTGATTATATGTAATTTTGGAACACATAGAAGTAAACCCCACCAAAGGTATAATTTCAAACAGTTACAGCACACAGAGGCGTTGAGGACCATGAAGGCAGTTCAAGTTCCAACAAATGGGAGAACTCGAACCTGAAGAATCAGAGATAAATGTAGAATCTGATTGAAAGACTTTACAATTGGTATGTTTGATATGTCCAAAGAAGTAAAATATTAGCACCCATAAAAAAGAAGAGATTATTTATTAAAGGTATATATATATGAAAGAGAACCATTTGGAAATATGGGAAATAAAATATATGGTCATTGAAATAAATTAAATAGATGGACTAAATGTTAGCATTAGTGTAGCTGGAGAAAGAATTAGTGAATTGCAAGGCAAAACAGATCTCTAAGAATGCAAAGAGAGAAAGATATAAGGAAAATAACTTACACGTTAAAAAATGTGGAAGATAAAATATAAACTGCAACATAACATCTGCAATGAAGAAAAGAGCAACGCCAAAGAGATAATAGCTGAGAATTTTCCAGAATTTAAAACAAGAGTCGTGAGAGTAAAAAAGCCTACTGTGTACTAAGAAGGGAAAATAAGATAAATGTAAATCGAAATATATCACAATGCAACTTAAACAGTATCTAAAGAGTAAATCTCAAACACTATCAGATAGGACAAAATAGACTGACAACACACTTTTCATCAGAAATAATAGAACAAAAAAGAGGTACAATAGCTTAAAATGTTGTAGGAAAATAAATGTAAAACTAGAGTTCTTTACTAGAGAGAGGGAGTGGACTGTTCAGTTATATAGCAATTGAAGACGTGCATACTTACTTCCCAACAATAGCACTTTTAAGTATATTTAGTGTTGTTTTCCAAGCTATAGGTTTAGTGGGATGTAAAACTATCTAAGGGTTGTAACTAGTATTTTTTAAATTAAGTAGTAAAAAAAAAATACTCAAGTATTTTCACACACAATAAGGGTAATGTTTTATGCCACTGTTTTTTCAGTTTATGCTCATACACATGTATAAGTATGTATGCTTGTATACAATAGTGAAGAAAATATATGTCTTACCATGGTCATAGTCAAAAATATTTGATAGCTACTACTCTGGAGGTGCTTACACATGTGCATAATAGGATGTTGATTGTAGCATTGTTTGTTATATTGAAAACTAGAAGCAGCTTAATTGTATACCAAGCAACTTAATTAAACAACCTAATTGTATATCTAAATGCTATGGAAAAGTTAAAAGGAATTAACTAGATTTGTATAGAACACAAATTGGGTCTCAATAACATAATATTGAATGAAAAAAGCAAGTTGTAGGATAATAACTATAGTAAATTTTTAAAAACAATATACAATATATTGTTTGTAGATATATACATATTTAAAAGTATAAAGGATGCAGCATCAAACCTCTTGAGAGTTTAGGTTTATCTGTAATGTTTAATTTTTTTTTATTTTGTAAACAAGATTATATAAACAGTGTATATACTTTAAATTATATATATAGAAAAAAAGACTAAATGATGACAGCTAATTCTATGTGGTAAAAATATGAATGTTATATTGTTACTTGTATTTTTCTGTACCTTTAAATTTTGCAAACAAAGGCTATCAAAAAAATAACTTCAGATTTCTTATACCTATGAATAGAATCTAAATTAATGGATTTTTTATTGTTTTTTTTTTCTGTTACAGACAGTAGCCACCACTTTTATGTATGTATTATATATATGCAGAAAAAATGCAGAAGGGAATCACAGAGGAAAAAATCTTAAAGTCACTTTCTGAACAAAGAAGATAGATCCAGAGATTTTAACCAGCTCACCTGTAGTCACATATCTGATTTACAGCTGAGATACTCAGATTCCTTACTCCATATCAAGTTATAAGTTTCTGTCATGGTAGATAATCATTTAAATAGAGGGAAAGAAATTTTATGGTTGCATATTTACTGTTTAGCAACATTATGAATAACAGATTGTAGGAACCAGATACCCAGCATCAGTCTCTGCAACCTGTTTTCATGTCATTGGAAGGAAAGATAATTTAAGACATTACAAAACTATATACATCCTTTCAAGTTTGACATACATAAGTTTAGGACCTAGGAGAATATCCACAGACAACCTTTTGCTGAATAGAAAAGAAAGGAATGTATTTTGAAAAGTTAAAAAAAACTCCTATAGTTAAGTATTTATTTCATGAGCAAATAGAGGAACAGGGCAGTTTATAATTATTTATGAACTTCTGGTAGAAGTTCAACCATCCACGAGACAGACTATCATAAATACAGTCACATCCATTACTATATCATTTACATTTTAATCAAGACAGTCTCTTAATTTGGTGCTTTTTTATTCTGACTTCTCCATTCATTGCCTTCCTTTTAGAACAAAATGTGCATGTCTTCAAATGACAGCAAGGAATGCTGAGGCTTGCCCCTTGTCAAGTGATAAAATAGCCATTGGCTATACATATAAAAGACTACAAAGACACATACCTACTGGGTAAGGTACCTTGAGGATTTGTTGTAGAGTTTTTGTGTCTTTAAAAGTGGGTACTTTATTATTGTGGCCTACAGTCTTACAGATGTTGTGAAATCTTAATTTTTCATACCAAATATCTAAAGGAATTAGAAAAAAACAAACCTGTATATTGTTCTTAGAAATGGAAGTCAGAGAGCACACATGTATCGTGCAGAGTGTACTTGAACACTCATTTGCTTTGAGCCTGGCTCTATACCTCTAGGGTTAGCCTACTTGGGGCAGCGATTTCTCCATTAAGAAATACTCTGTGCAAAGGTTATCTAAGAATTGGGAATTTTTAACCTTTCAAGGATGTTATTATTAAAAAATAAACATTTTTCTTCCTAGACATTACCTTCTCAGATATTTCCTTCTGAGACATTCCTAGACATTTTAAAAGAGCTGATATTTACTATGTGCCATATATTGTCTCAAGTACCTCGTTAATGTTGGCTCACTTAATCTTCATGAAACAACCCTATGAGGGTAGGTATATAGTCCCCATTTTAAAAATGGAAAATTAAAGCACAGAGAGGTTAAATAACTCATCCAGGATCACACAGCTAGTAAATTTTAGACCTGTAATAGGAACCCAGGTAGTCTAGCTCTTGGAGCCTTCCTTCACATTTAGTCTGCCTCCCTCAGTAATTATTAGTGAGGTAGCAATATAAATTGCTTTTGGTTTTAATTTAGGATGCCTGATTGATTTTCTCTCACATATTTTATTGACAGTATTTATGAATGCAGCCTGTTGTGCAAGTGTAATCGACGAATGTGTCAAAACCGAGTTGTCCAGCATGGACCTCAAGTGAGGCTGCAGGTGTTCAGAACTGAGAAGAAGGGATGGGGGGTACGCTGCCTAGATGACATTGACAGAGGGACATTTGTTTGCATTTATTCAGGTAAAGCAAAGGTTTATTTTCAAATTACTGTATAGTAAGATCTACCTTTCTCAATCTCCATTTTACTAGTCAGGCTACTGAAACCTTATAGCAAGGACAAGAGCAACAATATATAGGAGCATCAGAGGAAGGAAAGTGACTGGGGAATTGAGTACTGAAGGGATGAAATGCCTTAGGGAGATACTAGATGGTCCTTAAAGTAAGCTCAAAGATAAAACTTGAGTTATTGTGTAAAGCACTTTTTTTTTTCTCCATGGCTTTGGGGTAAGATAAGAAAACTTTTTAAATAGAAAAACTAAATGACTGACTTGCTAAGGTAAAAATTATCAATCAAAGACTACTTTGTTTAATGTTTTGAGCTATTAGAATTTAATGTTAATTTTGTAATAAAACCTGCATGTGGTGATCATTCAGGCCATGACTTTAGGCAGCAGCTCACTCCATTTCAGAGACTCTACAGAGTTTCTCACATTCTAAGCAAAACTTCTCAACCACTGTGTTGTACAGTTACTGATTCTTTGGGGCCACAGCCCCCAGTCCAGACTTGTCATTCTCCAAAATTCTTGAACATTTACCCCAGAGTTAAAATCCTCTCTCCGTGTGCACCAGGAAATGAGAAAGGCTGGGGAAACACAGCTCTGGATCCAGTCTAGAGGAAATGTGCTGGACTGAGCCTCTGCAGCTAGGCAGCAGGGATCAGAGCAACCTCATCTGAATTTCCAGATTCACTTCAGTGAGGGCAAGAATTAATCAGAACTCAGAATAGTCACACTAGGATCCCCACCACATACCACTCACAGACACATATACTACACAGCTTGCCTAGACATTCATCTCTCATATTTCTCAAAAACTGTGATGAAAATAAGCTACCTCTAAAATGCCAAATAGTGTCCAGAGAATATCATTGGCTTTATCTGCATTGCTAGAAAAGGTAACTAAGGTAGCTCTCTGATCCAGTTGGTAATTATAATTTTGAGTTCCTTGGAAAAAAATGCATAGACTTTAGACTAAGATTTTAATGTTACACTAAGACTTAATATGAGAACAATAGGCACATATCACCACAGATTTAAGTAGGTCACTTTATAAAAAGAGTATTGGTTTTAAATGATAAAGGATATTTAAGACACAAACTGCGATTTTAAGACCAGAGTTCATCTCTTAATTTTCTAGAATGCTTTCTGATCTATATTTTTATTTTGTATCATTGTAGCTCTCTTCTAAGTTATACCAAAACAAAAGAGTGCTTTTTTAAAACACCCTATATTTTTTAATGTACTGGAAGATATGAACTCTCTTACTGGTCCTTTATTTTTTCTTGCAGTAGTGTTCTAAGATGACTTAATGTGTTTATCTTCATTCTAGAAATAAGGTCCTCACAGGATTCTTTAGTAATGGAGCAGAATAGACACCCTTTTGTTGTTTAGCAGTTACTATGTTATCTTTTGTCTTATTAAACCCTTTTACTTTATTAGGAAGATTACTAAGCAGATCTAACACTGAGAAACCTGATGCTATTGGTGAAAATAGAAAAGAAGAAAATATGGAAAATATGTTTTCAAAAAAAAGGAAAATAGATGTTGCAGATTGCGAGGTTGAAGTTATCTCATTAGAATTGGAAGCACATCCTAGAAATGCTAAGACTGAAGAATGTCCACCTAAGTTCAATAATAATCCAAAAGAGACTGTTACGTAAGTAAGATAGCTCTTAGGAACCTGATCAAGATTGATCTGTTATTACTGAGCAAGAGTGGTTCTTTCTCTTCCCTCTTTTATTCCTTATTCCCCCTCAACTCCTATACATCTCATATGTAAACTTTCTACACAGTTACAAGTTTAACATTGTGAGAAATCTAAGACACTTAGATTTTAAAATCTAGCCAACATACTTTATTTCCTCAGTATTCCATTTCTGGAATCTTACCTTTAAAAATTTTGTGACATAATCAAGTTCTTTATGAACGTCGTACTTTGCAGTTCTTTTTATTTTCTGTCACCATTCTATTTCCAAAGCTTTTCAAATATTTTATTTTTTTTAACATACTTTAAAATATGATTGACTTTAAAATATGATTATATTTCCTTCTTCCGGTAAGGGGTAGGCATAGATGTTATTTAGATTAATTTCTAATGGATATTTTTGTAATATTGATATTATGTATATTTCAAGGTCTAATAAAAAGAATAACTTTTTTTTCCTTTTCAGAAAAATGGAAAGTAACAATGTTTCCAGAATTCATTATCATTCAGTCATTAGAAGTCCGAAAGCCAAGATAGCCATTATTCAACCTAATGGGAAAAAGGTGGTAAAAAACATTACCTATTATCTTTAAAAGAACATTCACTATTATCTCATATTCATTTTACTTAGTTCAAATTGTTTATGTTAATAGTGGGTAGGACTTCTTTTACTGTTTTGGAATGGATGTAATGTTGAAGTATTAAGGATCATGGTTTATTTACTTAGTATCTTCCATCGTGGTTGGCATGTTCCCAACTTAGATGTTTAAGGAGAATGTTGGTCATGATCTGACAGTGTGTTCCACTGAGACAGCTATCTAGTTCTGAAAATTTGTGGACGCTAAAGTGTTTGAGTTGATAATAATAAGAAAAATAACAAAAAAAGATGGAGTAATTTAGGCTAATAAGATACGATTGTAAGAAAAAGAAGAAATGACCTACTGAAAGATCATCCAGAAAGCATTATGATCGCCTCCAATAGTACACTTTTCAGTCTGCACTGAGAAGAATAACTAGTCAAAGACTGTAACTTAGACACAGAGAAAGATGCAGGAGAAGAACAGAGGCATACATAATGATAGTTCACATTAGGGCTCATCGACGAAAAATAAAAACTCTGCCCTGGGTGGTGGGCGGATTTTGCCCTCTGCTTACTAACCTACAATAGGAACCTCCTCAATATCGCATAACTATGAAAAGGTTGGGCCATGGGGTCACATAGACCTGAGTTTGACCTCCAGCCCTGCTGCTTACTAGCCAGGTGACATCTCTGCATCTACCATTTCTTTATTAAGTGGAGATAATCGTATCTATACTCAGTTAAGAGGATTAAATGAGGTGAAAATCAGAAACGTTGAGTAGTATCATGCTTGACACTTCAACTTAAGGGTCAATAAATATTGATCATATAAGTACTTGAATAATAATAATGGTCAGAATTTACTGAGCAATTAGTTGAGTTCCATGCATTGTGCTAAGGAGATAACTCTTTTTCAAAGTTGTTACCATTTAAAGTAACTGCAGTGTCTACAATGCATAAAGATAGGAAATTCCTTTAACATCCCCCCCTCCCCCGCCGTTTTTTTTGAAGTAGAAACTAGTCAAAGAGTATCTTTGTACATCTGATAGTTGAAGCCAAATTTATAGTCTGGTATCAGAATTAAGGGGTACAAACAAATGTACTTGAATTTTAATGCCTAAATAGTGTTTTTGACAGTCTTCATAGTCTTAGAGTTGTAGCTTACTAACAAGTCATGTCTAGAAGTAGAGCACAGCCAGAAGGGCTGCATCATGCCTAAGATTCCTCATGATACCAGCTTTGAGATTTAAAGCTAATGTAGTAGCTACAGCCTATGAAGATTGACTCTTGACAAAAGAGGCCTAACTGCTAGATTAAATTATTTGTCCTGACCTAGAAAGTAAAGATATCTTCCTTGTCTTCTTTTAAGGGATTTGCTTCCTTAGAGTCAGTCACTTCTGAAGATAATGATGGATTTAAACCAACCCAAGTACATCTGAACTCTAAAGCCAAGAAAACAAAAAGTAGGCTTTATTTCACTCTGTGTCTGCCTATTCTGTTTTTTTCTCTCTCTTGTTCGATACCTGTGGCTTATTTTCTCAGACTCCAAAACAAACATGCTACGTTTCTTACAAAAGTTACTGCTTGTCTAAATCAGAGGTTGGCAATCTATGTACGGTTTGTGGGCCAAATCCGGCCTACCAACTATTTATGTATGGCCCATGAGCTAAGATGATTTTTACCTTTTTAAATAACAAAAAAAAATTAGGAGATGAATAATATTTCATGACACTTGAAAATTGTATGAAATTATACTTTCAGTGTTCATAAAGTTTTATTGGAATATAGCCACACTCATTCATTTACATATTATCTCTGACTACCTTCACACAACAGCAGCAGAGCTGAATAGTCATGACAGACCATATGGCTCAAAAAAGCCTAAAATATTTACTATTTGGCTCCTAACAGAAGTTTACTGACCCCTTGTCTAGATGCCACCAGTGACCTGATATGTGGCAGGAAAAAGTGGGGTGGACAACTGTTAGTCTACATAGTCCATAGTGTTATATATGGCTTTGAAAGCATTTCCAAAGCAACCATTCTCTCTTTGTTTGAGGCTTCTTTAAAAATAAAGACAGCATTCTCCTGCACTATTTCAGCTGATGCTGCTGCAGGGGATGCTCAGCAAAAAGTAAAAATATTGCTACCCTGAGTTCTTGTATTTCATTGTTACCAGTATGCCATTATTAATATTACAATTTGGCAAACCTAGAATTTGGTACTTTTGCATTTCAATATGTCACTCAGTGGGGAGACATTACTGAGAGATGACCCTTTTTTGAAGAAATAATCAGCTATTATCTCTTCTCCCTTTGAGCTTCTTTGTATCTGCGCTCCCAATTCCCTACCTGGTCCTAAAGGATGGAGATTAGGGGAGGCAAGGCAGCTTATTGACAGAAAAGATATATCAAGAAAGGGCATTTATATATTATAATTACCTCACTATTATGTGAGAGGAAAATTGTCTTCTACCCATCTTAGGTTATCTGTCTGGGGCCCTTTAAATTAGGCTGACAAAAGGCAGATTGACAAGAGAAAAACAAACAAGTTTATTACCATGTATTAACATTACCATGAGTGTTGTATATGGAACACATTGGAGTACAGTAGTTCTCCTTATCCACTGTTTTTCTTTCCATGGTTTCAGTTACCTGCCATTAACCACAGCCCAGAGATATTAAATGGAAAATTCCAGAAATAAACAATTCATACGTTTTAAATTGTGCGCCATTCTGAATAGCGCAATGCAATCTCTCACTGTTGCACACCATACCACCCTGGATGTGAATCATCCCTTTGTCCAGGGTATCCACGCCATATATGCTACCCACGTATTACTCATTTAGTTGCCATCCTGCTGATCAGATTGCCTGTCGCGGTATTGCAGTGATTGTGTTCCAGTCACCCTTAAAGTAGCCTAACGGTACATCATAACGCCCACACCATTTACCTCACTTCATCTCATCACGCAGGCTTTGTATCATCTCACATCACAAGAAGGGTGAGTATAGACAATAAGATTTTTTGAGAGGTGACACTCACATAACTTATTATGTTATATTGTTACATTCTATTTTATTATTATTAATGTTACTGTGCCTAACTTATAAATTAAATTTCATCATAGATATATGTATATAGGATAAAGCATAGTATTTATAGGGTTCGGTACTACCCACGGGGGTCCTGTATCCCCTGAGGATAAGAGGGGACTCAGAGATGAGTAACTCAAAAAGGTGCCTTAGAACTCTGGCTTATCTAGAATCTTAAGAATAAATTTTTAAAAGTGTGACAAAACAAAAGAAAAGGACCTTGAGTCTCTAAGAATGACAAATATATGGGAAACCAATGGTATATATAGGCTAATTAGTAAAGTTTGTTTTGTAAATTTCTCTGGTTCAATCTCCAGGATAAAGGTCTAAAGTTGTCTCTAGTGATTAACTTTTGTTGTTCTTGGTAGGAGGAGGGATACCTTTGTAAATTTATGTCTTACTTTTAGGCAGACAAGGAGAAGCAGAGAGCTTTTCCTGCATATGCACCTTTAGCTCAAAATAGTTCTTTTGTCAAAGAGGCGTATTTTAGGGTAACATTCTGATTTCCTTCAACATTTAATGCATGTGAACCATGAATACTATTGCTTTTAGTTCCTTTGTCATTTTCATTAGCCACTGCAATGTATATAGCAAACACTAAAAAAAATTAGTTATGTACAGTTATGGCTCACAAGTAATCCGTGATTAAAGTATGAGTACATGTAGGAACAGCAGCTACAGCAGTAATGATTAAATCAAGAGCATTAATTTTAGAGGAATATAATTTCTTTCTGCCACTGAGTGGCACAGTGGCTTTTTAAAAATAAATGATTTTACTTATTTGAATATTCTCAAAAACCTTTTCATTATTGGATAAGAAAAACGACTACGCAGTTCATCTTCTAAAGTATTAATCTTTGTAAAAGTGTAATTATTGAATGGTCCTCTAGCAAAATCACCAAACACTTATGTGTACAAAGCCCATGGTAATACAGTTATTATAGAGGGTGACTTTGATGGGATCTTCTCAGGCCTTTCATTGGGTGTTAAAGGCTTACTGTGTTCCCTAAATACCCACTGTTACAGCTGTTTAGAATATACTTCAATTCAGATTCCAAAGTTGAAGGGAGGAAAGTCAGTTTGTGAGGAGTAGAGATTAAATACAGTAATAGGAAGCAACATGTAGATTCATAAAAAGGCATTATTATATAGCAGGAAGAAGGGAGACTTTGGAACTAGACATTTCTGGGTTTGCTGCTCCACCTCTCATTGTTGTGGGTCAGATGAGTCCCTTAACCCCTTAGAGGCTCAAAGTTTTCATTTGTAAAATTGGAGCACTCTACCTTAACACATTAGTGATAATTAAAGCAATCAGCTTTTAATTAGTATTGTTAATTTCAGCACTATTGCTTAGCAAAGTATATTTCCTGACAGTTCCTTCCAAAATGTTTATTAGTAGACTCAAGTTCAACACAAGTTGAAGATTCTGAAGACAGTCTGTTGATCGAATCAGATGTGATAGATATAACTAAATGTAGAGAAGAAACTCCACCAGAGGACAGATATAACCAAGCAACCACATCGGATAATCAGAATATTATAAAGGAGTTCGAGGTTCAAATACTAAAACCCCAGGAGGAAAAATCTCCAGCATGTCAATACCAGCAGGTCTTTTGTGATAAAGAGTTGTCAAGTGAAACCAAGAATACTTCAACCGATTCTCTAAAGAAGTTCAGTAAAGGAAATGTGTTTTTATTGGATGCCACAAAAGAAGGAAATGTGGGCCGTTTTCTTAATGTGAGTATCTGGGCTGAATTCACATTTCTAAACAACTTTTTTTTTCTTTGCTTTTTAACAAAATCATGAGGAAAATACAATTAACAGATTCTAAAGCCGGACTACCAGTTTTCCACTTGTATGACCTTGAGCATGTTGCCTGCCCTCTTATGCCTTATTTCTCATCTCTATAATACAGGGATAGTAATAATAACTGACTCATAGGATTAAATCAATATATCTATATATATATATATATATATTATATAAAGTGCTTCAACAGTACCTAGCACATAGTAAACATTAGTTTAAGAAAATGATAAGAAATAGTATATAAGAAAATAACTTATGTTTATTGAAAAGTTTTCAAGATTTCCAAAAAATCGTAATAGAACACATAGAATAAGTTTCTCTTCTGAGTCTTATACAATAAATCTTATTCATAAATGCCTCTAACAGTTCAAAAAATCATTTGGAAGTGTTTATGTTTTCCTTACTCTTAGTAAGTTTTGAGTGATTTAGTAGCTTAGTGTAGAAAACCAATGTTTATCGGAGTATTGCATTTAACTTACTTCCTTCCACCCTCCTTCCCCTCCTTCCTCCCTCCCTACCTACTTACCTACATACCTACCTTCCTTCCTTCCTTCCTTTCCTTCCTTCCTCTCTTTTCTTCTCTTTTTAATTTAATTTTTCTACATAGATAATACATGAAATAAAAAGCCGTACAGAATACAAACATACATACATACAGTTAAACAGAATTCTGTTTCAGGGTAGCTCTAAGCTTGCCAAGTAGGCACCATGAGTAAAGTTCATCAGCCTAAAGTTTAAAATGTATGGACAGGAAGTTATTGAAAGTAAATGGTGGCAGGCATGTCTGAGGAATATTGTGGGAATTTGATTCTTTTAAGAACCTAATGATAGGAGAATGTGTGAAAATGGTAGCTAGTGGGCAACAGGATAATATTAGAATGGTGGTAATAGAAGGAAATAGTATCATCATGTTTAGAAGCTTTGGAACAAGGATAAATAATGGTTATGTTCAGCAGAAAAATCAATTGCTTACATATGTTCCCCTTCCAAAGGGTTTGTCTGGCTATGATATAAAACTCAGGTTATATACAGTCTTCGTATTAAACTGTTTTCTTAAAAAAAACATACCTTGCAAAGTACTGTGCCCGCATTCACCCTGCTCCACTCTACCCTCTGTAGTAAAATCATTTTAATTGTAATGTTTCTTTATGCAAGTACAATTAAATATAAATATGTGTTCTTATTTCTCCCCCTTATGTAGAAGATAGCATGTCGTATTCATTGTCCTATACCATGTTTTTTAAATTAACAATTCATTGTGGTGATCTTTCCATGTCAGTACACAGTGAGAGCTCCTCATTCTTTTTGTATGTTTGTTTTTGTTTATAGCTGCATAGAATTCCAATATGTGGCTATACTGAAGTTTATATTTAACCAGGTCTCTTTAGATAGGCATTTAGATTTCCAAACTTTTACTGTTAAAAACAATGTTGAATAAATAATCTTACACATGGATACATGTGCAAATGTTATCTGTAGAATACATTCTCAGATATGAGATTGCTGAATCAAGGATAAATACATTTATAATAATGATTAATATTTTCCAAAATGTTTATTAGTAGACTCAGTTTCACACCAAGGAAAAATTATCTTCTATAGGGGTTTATACCATTTTGCATTTCTACCAGCAAGATATGAATGTCAGAACAGGCTTTTCTAATGGGTTGCAACTATTAACAGGATGGTAATGAGCTCTGATATTTTGCATATTAGTCAACAAAAAAGGAAACAAAAATAAGTGAGCTGTATTGGAAACAGAATGGTATTCTAATGCTTCAAAGAACAAGTCATTAAATATGTATGTAACCTCTGTTTTAATTTTTTTTTTTTTAACAGCATAGTTGTTGCCCAAATCTTTTGGTACAGAATGTTTTTGTAGAAACACATGACAGGAATTTTCCATTGGTAGCATTCTTCACCAACAGGTTTGAAATTTTTTTATATGATTTAATTTTGAAATTGCGAGTTAAAAAATAACAATAGAAGAAACTAGACAGAGACAAGAAAGGGAGGGGAAAAAAGATAACTATAAAAAGATGTGTCATGGCCCCTAATATCTGGTACCCTAGAATATTCAATTATCTCAAACTTTCTAAGTCAACAAAATTTTAAATGGCTGAAATTTAAATTATTTCCTCTTAGAATTAATGCCTAAAGGGCTAAGGATAGCAGGCCTCACGCCGTTCAATTCAGGAGATAAATGATGCAGACTGCTACATCTTCTTTAAGTCAGAACTATCCCCAGCTACCACACTGCAGGCCTCACATCACTGGGTTCTAACTGTTTGCAAAACACACTTCCTTCCTCATGGGTATTGACAAGTTTCTTAGGATTTTAGTAGATTTGAAATAAAACTCAAATGATTATTCTTAATAAAGGCATTCCTAATTGGTGTTAGAATATATTTCTGAGGATGGTTAATGATGTTACTATGAAAATTGATATAATCAAGTTTGATTCATTTGGTAGTTATTCGGGATAATTTATGATGATTTTTTACTTTTCAGGTATGTGAAAGCAAGAACAGAACTAACATGGGATTATGGTTATGAAGCTGGGACTATGCCTGAGAAAGAAATCCTCTGCCAATGTGGGGTTAATAAATGTAGAAAAAAAATATTATAAATATGTAGCTAATGCCTGTTCATGAAATTACCTTATCAAGCTGAAGTTAGAGCCATGCAAATGAACCCTCAGTTTTCAGTGGAATTATTTTAGGTTGTGATCCATCAAGAGAATTCCTCTCAGTTTACCCTTGTCAGGGGTGGTGGGGGATTCATTTGTGTGACAGAAATGCTAGGAACAAAATAAGGACATTTCCATACGCATAGGGTATCTCTATTCTTACTGCTATTTAACATTACATGAGTAGGATGGAAGTGTATATTATATAGGAAATACTACTATATAGTTTGTAACTTATTTATAAATTAAGAGAAACAAATGTACAATAGAATTCAGCTGTTCTTATTGTTGTTGTGATAATTATCTTTGAGTTCATGCCCCCGAAGGGCCAAATTATATGTTTTTACCTGCACAATTTATTTATGCTTAATTCCTGCCAAATAATTTACCATTATGAGCCAGAAGGTGGACAACAAGGGCTGAGCAATATAGCTCCATGAAGCACTGTCCCATGAAGCCATTTGAGTGAGAATGTGGGAGAAGCTTTCCTATGTGAAGGTTTTGGCAAACTTTGAGATTCTCTTTACTCCTTCAATAAAAACAGGCAGGAAAGGAGGAACTAGAAACCTGGAGGAGTTGCAAGATTTTTATTTTAGTGTAGAGCCATAAGAAAAGGAGACCTGGATACTAGTCAGACTTGGCTTATTTTGGCCAGAAGAGATTGTGGTGGGCAAGAATTTCATTTAAAAAACAACAAAACTGAGCTGCAAAGTCTAAAACAGCCACTTGGATTCTCCTGGGCAATGGGCAAATTGCTTTTCTAAAGAAAAAGGGAAGGAGTTACTTTTGACAATGGGTTGCCTAGTCCTGATCATCTATCTGCTGGAAAGGGGGCTGGCAATCTCCAAGGGTCAAAACTAATTTTATCCTTAACAAAGATGTACATTGAGCTTCCAGGAACTTCTCCCTTAGAACCAAGATGAGAATACTACTCAAAAAGGAGTAATTAAAAGTAATTCTGGCTTTTGAGAGAGAATATGTTTTTCTTTCCTTCTTTCTGAACTTGATTCTGGGTTTAGTTTGGTTATCTTTCGAATAAAAATGTATTCTAAGTTTAGACCCAATTTAATTTCTTAAAAATGTTGAACTAGGTGAGAATTTAACTTGAAATTGTTTTAGAAGAGTGGGAAACCAAAGAACTATGGAAAGGAGCAAAAAAATGAAGAAAGTCAAGAAGTGCTTCAATTCACAGTAAAGACTCAGGTATTTTAGGCAGTGCACTAAAATAAAGTGAAGACACTTGATCAGTATGGGAAATACTTTTGTGCACAAATCCTGACATCTTGATCTGCTTCAATCTACTGGTTCAGAGCTGTCATCTATTAGTATCCTAGAGATTCCCTTTGTCTCTCTTGTCAGATTTGTTTCCAGTTAATCCCATTATTTCCCTTTTCCTTGATTTACCCACACATATTGGTGCAGCATATCCTCCAGTAGCTTTCGAAAAGGAAAAAAGGTAAATATTTTGAGACCTTGCGTATTTGAAAATGTTATTGTATTCTTACACTTGATTGCTACTTTGGCAGAATATAGAATTCTTGAGTAGCCTCCATGCCCAATTTCGAAGACATTAAGCTTCCAGTGTTGCTGCTGGGAAGTCTGAAAACATTCTCACTTATGACTTCCAGGGTGACTGTTGGAAGTCAGAAGCCATTCTGTTCTTTTCATGTATACGACTATTTTTCTCTCTCTGGAAGCTTATAGCATTACTTTGTCCCAGTGTTCTGTTCCTGGTAAGGGTCCATTTTCATCCCTTGTATTGGGTGCTTGTTGGGATTTTTTACACTGAAAACTTTGTCCTTCAGTTCAGGGACATTTTCATGAACTGTTTTTTTAGCGAGTCCTCATCTGTTCTCACTTTGTAGAATTCCTGTTACTAGATGTTAGACCCCCAGTATTGGCTAATTTTCTTATTTTTTTCTCTCAATTTCCAGCTGTGTCTTCTTGCTGTACTTTCTAGATTTCTTCAACTGAATCTTCCAAATTTGTCTAATGTGTTTTATTTTTGTGGTCTCAGGTTTTTAGTTTCTAGATCTCTCTTCTCTGAATGTTCTTTAATAGCTTCCTATTTTGGGTTCATAGATATTGTATCTTATATCTTTGAAAATACTGTTTGTGTGTAGATACATATACATAACATACATATCTATATTTTCTTCTTTCATATTCTGTTACCTCCAAGTTTCATTTCTTTGTTTTTCCTATATGTTTCCTTTGATCATTTTTTGTTACAAGCTTTCTTCAGTTAGTGATCTTGGTGGTCTACTCTTAAGAGAAGAACACTGAAAAGCTAAGAGTGGGGGAAGAGATTCCTCAACTATTTCACCATGACCTAGCTGAGCTACGTTTCTAATTCAGTGTCTTTAGGATTTTCTTTCTGGCCTGGCAGAGAACACAGGCAACCTCTCAGATGCTACATCAGTTCCAGATCACCATAATGAAGCAAGTATTGCAGTAAAGCAAATTGTAATCTTTTTGCTGGTAGAGGGTCTTCCCTTCAATTTTTAAAAAAACACCTGTAAAGTTCAATAATGCTAAGCTCAATAAAATGAGGTATGCCTGTACTCTTCAAGTATTTTGAAATGCAAAATACTTGGCCGTACGAGGCTGCTCTTTTCTCCCATTTTGCAGCCCCATGCTCTTGCTTCAGTAATCCATTTCTGTATTTGTCAGGACTATCCAACTAATCCTTTTTAGTATTCTCTTTTCTGCTGTCCCAAACTTGCCTCCTTTCCTCTTTAATCCATTTCCCATTTGCCCTGAGAATACTCGCTGGTAGAGCTTGGGGCTGCAGCTTTTACCCTAAGATAACTCATAGATTAGTCCTAACCTTTCCCCCAAAGTTTGCCAGGAAATATCTCGCTTTTATTAATTTTGCATCGCTCTAGTGTATTGATAGTCTTTGGAAACAAATGACATCATTCTATTTATAGCATTCAGTTTTTAATAGTGGTATTTACATTTACAAAATAGTTATTCTCCATCGCTGAAAATGTCAAATTCTAGGAAAGAGCATTCCTACACATGATGTTAACATTATTCTTGAACAGTTGTTAGCTGAAGGTTCATTTTATGAATCCAGTTTATCTATACATTTCTGTTACATTATGGTCTGGCACAAGTTTTCTTTATAAATTACTCCAATAACAGTTGTTATATTTTATTTTCACATTGAAAACCAATCAGATTTGCTTCAGACTCAAAGAGCGTTTTTATGTAAAATTAACTCTGGCAGTGAGTTACACTTTTTTTTTTTCTAAATGGGATATGGGTTAAAACCTGCTTAAATTGCAAGACTTGAAGTAGTTTTTCTTTAATTCCTCAGTAAACCACCATTATATGCTTCTTTTCCAGAACAACTTTTCAACTGTAATCACATGCATATTTATGTTCTCTACATGTATATTAACATGCACTTAAAACCTCTTGTGTGGTGCTGTGTACCCCATGGGTGCTAAATAAAGACTTGCGACTGGTAACTGGAATTTCGATCGGTTAATTCAGTGTCCATTCATCATATACCTATTTAGGCCATACTAAATAAATACAATTTTTAGAAGACATGGGTAACTCCTCAGAAGAGCAGTCGTTTCTCCAGCTGAGCCCAGGGGCTTTGGCCACCTTTCCTCCAACCATCCGACAAGGAAAAAGGGGGTGTGGGCGAGAAGCGCCTGCCGTGTTTGTTTGTTTGTTTGTTTTTAATTCAGATTCAGATCTAGAGAAGACGCAAGCCCTTGTTTGGGTGAGAACCCACCTGCAAGCCCGACGCGTCGCTTGCCCGGGACTTTCCTCTGGGCAGGGGAAATCATCATCACGGATTTTACGAAAACGAAACGGCAGTGGCCGAACTTCCGGAAGCGCCGGCGCAGCGCGCAGCCGTCGGGCGGCAACCGTGAGCGCAGCCATGGACCCGGCATCGCGGCCTTTCCCCGAGTGGTCCGAGGCCCGAGACGAGTTCCCGCAACCCACCGGTGAGTGCGGCGCCGGGCCTGGGCGGGGGAAAGGGGCTGCAGGCGGGCCCGGCAAGGACAGGTCCCGCCCAGGGCCTGCTCACCGCGGTCGCGGCCGTTTGACGACCCAGAGTCCCTGAGGCTGGACCTCCAGAGGCCCTGGGGCAGTTTTGCGGTAGCGGGTGTGCCTCCCATTAACCTCTCCCACTGCTTATGGGAATGCAGACATCAAGGAAAACCCAGGTAAACTCCGGTGGGTTTTCTCCCCAAACGTGGCACCATCTACCGGTAAAACAAAGCAATTGGGAAGTGCCTGGGAGAGGTAGGCACTTAACCTGTCTTGAAGTGGTCAGCTAGATCTAAGGAAGCAGTTTGGAAAGTTTCCCCCAGAGAATGACTTTTTGGAACCATCCCCTCCTCTCCATTTAGTAGTTCAGCCCTCAACCGCCTTCTCCATGAGTGAGGCAACAGTCTTCTGAGTGGCTTCTTCCCTTCACTTCAGCAGATGTAGAGTTCCTACCATGTGCCAGGCTCAGGGCTAGGTACTAGGGTTACAAAGGTGAGTTAGGCAGACCCTGCGCTAGAGAATCTAGTAGGCAGTTCACATGTGAGCTGGTAAGAACCACAGAGGCACAAATGAGGGACCCCTAACTCAGGCCGGTATTCACCGGAGGCTTTTTGGAGATGAGAATGCCTGATCTTAGTTTTTAAGGGCAAATCAGCTACAAGTAGAAAGGTTGAAAGGGTGTTCCAGACAGGAGTGATGACATGAATAAAGGCACCAGCCACAAAACATTGTATGTGACAACCACGAACCAAGTAGTTGAATATTTCATTCAGCTTGTATATATATGGAATGCAAGATGAGTTTCTGGAATTGAGGTTTCATTCTGACCTTTTCCCCAAACTCCAGATTCATATAACTAACTTTATAAATGAGCCTGGAATGATCTCAAACTAAATATGTCCCAAAGAGAACTCTTGTTTCTCCATATAAACCCACGTACTCCAAACCTGTTCAACCACCAGGCTTCCCCATTCCATTCACCCAGTTGCTCAGGCCAAAAACCTTAGAGGCACCCTCAGTGCCTCTCTTTCCTCCTCACCTCCCATCTAATGCATTAGTCAGATCAGTCTTTTCTGTCTTCAGAATATATCTTGAACCTGACTGCTTGTCACCACCTCCATCACTACCATATAAGCCCAAGACACCGTCATCTCCTGCCTGGACTAGTGGTTTCCTGGCTTCTCCTTTAGCCTCTCATACAGACAGACCTGCACAGCAGCCAAAATGATCTTTAAAAAACAAAAAGCATATGTGATTCTCCTACTCAAAGCCCTCCAACAGTCTCTCATCACTTTCAGAATAATCTCTTACTGTGGCTTACAGTGCACCACACGTCCTGATCTGATCCAGCCCCTGCCCATTCAATGACTATGTCACCCCCTCACTGCCTTGATGATTCTAAGCCCCCAATTCTGTACCTGTCTCAGGGTCTTTCCATTTGCATCTCGTTTCTCACTTCCCCACCATATTCAAGTCTGCTCAACTGTATCCTCCACAGCCCCGCCTGTGCATCCTGTTTAAAAGAACACCACCTCCCACCCAGTCTTCATTACACTATACCTCCTTCCTGTACTCTCTTTTTTTCAAAGCACTTACCATTACCTGAAAAAAGTACTTGTTTGACATTTGTGTCTACTACCAGAACATAAGTTCCACAGGAGTCAAAACTCTTCATCTTATTCTCTGCTTTATTTCTGATGCCTAGATCAGTACTCATTAAGTGTTTGTTGAAAATATGAATAGGCTTGTATGTACCACTAAAAAGCTTGGCTTCTATTCTGTAGGTGATAGAGAAGAGTCTTTGTAGCAAGAGAGAAACATGGGCAGATGTACATTTTAGGTAAATTGTTCTGGCAGCAGCATGAGGAATGGAATGGAATAATGACAGGAAAAGCAGCAGCAGGGAGATGAGATATCAAAATGGATCAGGAGAAAGACAATGGGCAGTTCACCTTCCACACCACTTCTAGACTGTTAAACACAAATGTGTGCACACACATACATACGTATACATGTACCTATTCACAGAGAGGTCAGGTCATGGTACTTTGGGTGTTAATTAGGACTTGTTAGCTGCAAATAATACAAAAATAATCTAAACCAAAGAGATGATTGTTACTAGGGTGCAGGGAAACCAGACACACAGACCCCAGGAGCATGGATGCTATGCCAGGAACTAGGACCTGAAAAGCCATCATAAACTTTGATTTGACAGCCTTCTCCTCTAACTCTTATTTCTGCATCTCTCAGCACATCTGCTTTATTTTCCTCTTTCTTTGGTTCAGTTTTCCTGATAATGGGATAGAAGATGGCTGCCCTTACAGCCTCCCAGTTTTTACATTTACTTCAAGAAACCAGTCTAAACTGAACTAAAATCTTGTCTGAATTCTGTATATTTGGGAGATGGGTGGGTAAGTTCTCTGGGACTGGCTTAGGGAAGTGGAGTCACATAGTACGCAAATGCTTGCTGGGTGTCATCTCTTTGGTGATTGTGAGCTAGACAGATACCCTAAAGACGTTCACTGAACATCCTACTCCTATGCTATCCACTGCCCCTCCCCTACAATACACACATCCTTATTCCTGTTAATATATTCTAAAGCTGCCCCCAGTAATGTGTTCTAGCTATCTCAAATACATATTCAGTCACACTTCTCCCAAAGTTAAAGCTAGTCATGTCATCCAGAAACAACACATAGAGGCATTCATTTTTCAAGTTCATTACCAAGCCTCTAGGTAATGTTTACTCCTCTTCTATTTTGGTCTTCATCTAATTCAGGTATTCTGTCACTGAATTCTGTGATAAAGCTGACTTCTACACATCTGTTGTACAATGAAAGAACTAACAATAAAAGCTATTGATCATAGGAGAAAAGAGGAAGAAATTTTCAAGCCAGCACCATAAATTGGTTGTAAGTCCAGTACATAGACCATATGCTACTGGAAGGGGATTGTCAAGGAATTACAGGATTAGTGAACTTCATTTCATCAGTTCCACTCTTGTGTTCCTTGGCTATCCCACTGGCTACCCAAGATTATATCCTCTGGATGGATTGCCCTCGTCTGGTGGGCCTTAGACCATCTCTAGGAAGAGGAGCATTGGGAAGACACCGCTGACATCCCTACAAAGGCTATGGCCTTAGTAATTCCTGACCATGTGGAGCTGGGTTTGAGTTAGTCATAGTTCATGTATTCCCAGCCTATAATTTTTCTATGGCTTCATTCTGTAGGACCTTTGTTAGCTAACAGTTTTATTTTTGAGATTTCTTGTCACGTCAGTCAATCTCTGCGAGTCCTCAGGCCTGCTAGACCCAGTAGAAAGACCCTGCGGGGCCCTGCTGATCTTCATTGTTCTTCCTCTCATCTACTGATAGAGACCAATGGACTCTTCACTAAAATGTCCCAGCTCCCATGATACACAGCCCTTACTATCTGAGTCTGCATAGTTCTTGAGTTCAGATGATTTGGGATATCAAGTTATCCAAGTGTTATCCATTTGGTCCTAGTTTCAGATAACAGGTAGCAAGCATTCAGATAGTGTTAGATGCCTGTCTACAGAAAGCCTCTAATGTGACTTCCCCAAATCAGAGAGTTATAGGCATCCTCTAATCTATAAGAACAAACAAGATAGAAGAGCCAGAATTTTTTAGGACACTGCAATGAGGGGGTGTTTTAGCAGGAAAAAGCCGTTAGAGGGGAGCCTATGTGTCTCACCTTGGGTTTCTGCCCATGAGCCCTGAAAACAAACTCCAGGTCAAGCACAGCAATGTCGCCACCACCACTATATTCCCAGGTACCAAGACCCTAGGAGCCTGTGGACTTGGGAATGCAGCTCGGACAGGCACAGAGTCCCCAGAGCAAGCACAGGGGGCCTGCTCAGTTATCAGTGGCCTGACAGCTCAGCCTGATGCAGTGCACCTTTGTGAAGGTCCAGCTTTGCACAGGAAAGGGTGACACTATGGGAAACTGTCTAGCTCTTATACAACAAGGGGCGCTGCATATCCTGTCAAACATTATCAAGTTGTTTTATTAGGGAATTTTATTATGGAATTTTAGTACTAGTAATTTGAATCTTTTTAAGCATATGCTTTATAGATTTTAATGTCTAGTATAAGTGTTTTTTAAATAAGGACACAGTATTCTATCACGATAGACTTTGGGCCTGAGGTGAATAAAATATTGGGGTTTTTTTTCACATTTTTATACTAGGATGGGGGCTCTATGTTTTAAATATTAAAATATATTCTAAAGTATTAAAAATTATAAACTGTGGTATTATTGGTGGAGGAAGTGACAGGTCAATGGAACAAAATAGAAGTACCAGGAACAAGCCCAAATATATGTAATAATTAAATACTTGAAAGGATATTTTAAATCAATGGCTAACCATTAAGAAAATGAGTCAGATCTCCATCTCATTCTTTATCATAAAATTAATTTCATATTAATGTTTTAATATAAAAATAAATTAAATTATAGAACAAAATAGAGATGTTTTCTAAGTTATGTCCCCATTACTGAAGAATAAAAACCATGAAAGTGTGATATAATTTCATCAAATAAAACATTTAAACATTCTATGTATCAAAGAACATTATAAACAAAGTTAAAAGACCACCTATGTGACTAACAAAAGGTTAATGTCCTGAATACATGACAAGCTCTTATAAATCACTAAGAAAATAGTGAAAAACCCAATAGAAAAATGGGCTAAGGATATCAGGGCCAGAGAAGAAATGCAAATGCCACCTTATAGTATGTTAAATTCATAATTATAGATTATGATTACTACTCCCTATACTTTGTGTTCTTTCCTTTGACAAGGTCATCTACTGTCCTAGTTGGACCTTTATAATGTTTTTAAATTGGGTAGGCAGGTATTCTGTCAGTTTTTTTTTTTTTTTTTCAGTTTTATTCACCATTCACGTCCTTTTATTTTTCCGAATAATCTCTCCCCCCCACCCCCCCTCCACCCCCAGTTCTTTAAAGTAATGTTCTTGGGATTTAAGTTGAAATGACATTAAACCTAAAACTTATTTGGTATAAAATTGACATAATGTTCAGCTTTCCTCTCTAAGAGCACAGTATTTCCGTATATTGAGATTGAGTTTAAAGCACCTCTTTCATCATGTTATTTCCCTGCTGAAAAATCCTTTTTGGAAGCCTTTCACCATCTATTTCTCAAATTCTTTTCCAGCTTCCTTTACACAGGCTCTCCTCTACAGCCCAGCTATTTTTCTGTTTTCCCGTCAGATCTCTTGACTTTTTCCCACATGTCACTGCTTCTGTCTGCAAAGTCCCTCCTACACACATTTCTGTCCCACCTCCAGGTTGTACCTACTCAAGGCCCATGTCCTTGACAACACAGCATCCCACAGGTAGCAGTTCCTCCTCTGGATCCATAGCATTTATTGTATTTCCCACTCAGCAGTTATATTATTTGTAGCATTTATTCTGTTATTTTATTTTCCTAATTGCTCTTTGGTCTCCTGTATATTTTGTTAGCTACTTGCAGACAATTCTGTCTCATATTTCTTTGTATCCTTTGCTCTGCTGTTTCCTATAGTAGCCACTCAACACATATGGCACTTAAAATGTGTCTTGTCCAGATGAGACATGTAAGTGTCTTGAATTATGTTTCTGTAGGATGGCGCTGGTGTAGAGTGCCCAACTCAAATCTGTAGTTGTTTAAGGTGAATGAAAAGAAGCAGCTAACCCATTTCATTTCATCTGAGGGGTTTCCTCTCAGTCCCCCGCCCTATTCTCTTGATAGGTGGGAAGCAGGGGAGACTACTAATTTGTATCCTCACTAGGTAGGACCCAAATCAAGAAACAGATATTAATTAAAGAAGAAAGTCATCAGAATGTGAAATAAATGCTAGCGCTGAAGTGCAATCTTTTGACTTTGCAAAAACGCAAGATCTAATTTAAGAGAGACAACAAGAAATTTTACACTTCTGAATAGCAAAAAGGACTTTTAGGAACTGCTTAAGCAATTAACTATCTAAATTTAAATTTTCACCATTAAATGGTAAAATAAATCTTTGTTTCAAAACTAAAAGTGTTTTTTGTTTGTTTGTTTTGCTACAGAAAAACAAATGAATAAGAGGATGAGCATTGGAAAGAGCAAAGAAATGTTAAATGAATACACATAGCCAAATTAATAGCAAACTTATAGGTTACCTCTCACTGACTCAGCCAGTGGGATACTGGGAGCAGCTGTTTTTTCCCTCCTTCCCTCCCTGCCTCTTCCCTCTTTCCTTTCTTCCATTCCTCTCTTTAAAAAAAAAAAAAATCAATTTCCTACCTTCATGTATCTTTCTCTCTTAATTTATTATAATGCTAGATTAAAGCACATTTACATTAAGGTACATTGCTCATTTCTTTAATTTATCCCAAATTTATTTTTGAATATAGTATGACATAGGTAGGTATCTAATTTGTTTTTTGTTGTTGTTGTTCATTTGTTTGTTTGTTTTACAGGTAGTTAGCACTATTTCTTGAATACACCATTGTTTTCTTGTTGATTTGTAATTTCATGCAGGAAAGCTCATCTGGGCGGGAGTCCAAAGAGGGACCCCTGACCCCGGAGAGCTCCAGTGACCAGGTTCTTGTCTTATGCTTCGAGAAAGAATTCAAGGACACGACAAATAGCAAGCAGGAAAGCGCAGGTTTTACTAAAGCAAAAGAACACACGAGAAAAGTGTGGGCAGCTCAGAGAGAGTCTGTCCCAGCAGTCTGAATCATGGGCTTTTGTTTTCTTGGGCATGGGGCATGTCCAAAGGCTATCCGGCCTGCCTCCTGGGGTTGGATTGTGTTTCTTGCCATCTGAAGGGAAGGAGGTGGCCCAAAGCCATCTATCTTCCTGTCCTGGGCTTTTTTTTTTCCTGCTGGTGTCTCTTGCTTGAAATCAAAAGTGAGAGAGGCCAGAGTAAGGGGCAATGGAGAATTTCCAGAGCCACAGGGAGAGGACTGAGTAAGGGACTGAGGAAAAATTCCTGAGCCGCATCCAGGAGAGGAGGGGGAACTTCCCTACGCTAAATATCCTGCCTCATAAATGACGATAATTATAATTATTATTGAGAGCATACAATGGGCAAGGCAGTGTTTTGAGAGCTTTATATTTAAATTCCTGCTTGTGTTTCTTAAAGATTGTCCTCATTTTAAGCATTTTAAATGAATTCATTAATGTTTTCTTTCATTAAGCCATTACAAAAATACAAAGTAAGTTACTTTTCCCCTTGGGTCCAGATTTTTTTGTCTGGGACTTGAAAATCTCATAAAAACGAGTGTCCTCCTTCTACTTTAAGACTAGCGGAGGAGTTATGGAAACCAAGAAATTCTTTTTTTCTATTTCTCATCAGAGATGTTACTTATAGGTGTCTTTCAGGTTGCAGAAAAGTTGGAAAAAAGGACATGTGCACTCTGCCCCAAAGACCTCGAGTGTAGTGTCCTATACTTTGCACGATCAGAGAATATAGCTGCTCATGAAAATTGTTTGGTAAGTTACTTGAAAACACAAAATAGAAAATTGGTACTTCGAATACAAAGAATGATGAGTTGGCCATGATTTGGGCTTTTAAGTAAGGATTTGGGGAGCATATTTTTCTAACTTCTTAAATTGTTTCAGATCTTAGCACTTTATGATTACTTCTAATTTTATTCATAACTGACATAACACAAAGAATTATGCAGGAGCTTTTTAAAAGATATTTTAATGAAATATTTCAAGTATAACAAATACCCATAGATAATTCAACTTAGATTTTTTGAATCATGATATTATAGTTGCTTCAGCTTCACGTTTTTTAAAGAAATAAAACATAGATAGTTGGACTCTCTATTTCTCTCTTTTCCCCTCTATCCCTTCAGAGGTAATTGCTGTCAGAAATTGGTATTTCTTATTATCTTGTGTTTTTAATTTTATGTTCCCGCCACATATATTTAAATATTTATAAATAAGATATGGTATTGTTTTACATGTTCTTGGACTTACTTTATAGAATTTCTATCAAATTCTGTAGATTATTGAGATTTATCCGTGTTAATAAACATAGCTCTGCCTTTATTTTTAAATGTTATGGTATTCCATTACATTACTATATCACTAACTGTTCTCCTGTGAATGGCAGTTAGGTTTTTCCAGTTTGTTTAATATGACTAAACAGCTTGTTATGAACATCCTTGTATAAGTCTCCTAATTCATGAGAGAATTTCTCTGGTCTAGGGCAGATACCTAAAATAGAATTGTTGGGGGCAGGGAGGGAGCCACGTATACCTAACTACATGTGGGGTAAAGAAGGAAACTCTATTCAGTACAAATAGTGTTACAGCTCAATTATGAAACTGCATATCTGCTCTGGCTAGAAGTCTTTGGTTTTGCAGCAGTCTTCATTCTAGGGTGAAAAGGGAAAGTGTGCTCCCCAAGATAGAGGGGAGCTGACATATAGACAGAAGCTCCCACCCCTGTTTTCTGACTGGTCTGTCCTTATGCAGATGAGAACTCCATATTTTTGTAGTTTGATTGGTCCAAAAAGCACTGTCCTGATTGGTCAGAATGGAGCTGTTCTGATTGCTTGGTGAAGATGCTAATAGGATATAGCTGCACAGCTCTGATTGGATGGGGAAAGTCTTAAGTCCTGTTGGTTGAAATAGAATTCCAGGAACTCCTTTATAAGAGCTGGCTCAGATAGCAGGAACACAGTGAAGGCAGGCAGTTCAATGTAGGCTTCTCCTAGCAGCACAGCTTCTGTGAGAGGCCCTTGTTTAGAAAAGGCTGCTAAACTCTGGTTTGTTTTGTTTTTGTTTTTAATTTTGAGCCCAGTTAGCTACCAGGATCCCTTCTTGGTAGGTACCTTCTTTTTCAGGGTTCACAAAGGTCTCTCGTTTTTATTTGCAGTTCTTAAGATTACTAGTGGGGTTGCATCTTCCTTGCTGTGCTCATGTGCGGTTCTTTTTTTCCCTTCAGTGGCTTGTGTTCATAGAATACATTTTATCTTTCAGATGTTGGTTTTACTTATATGTCCTTATTTACATATAAATAGATTATAATGCTTTATTATTATATATGTTAGCTTTTTTCCTGTTTTTTTTTTTTTTAATTTTAATTAGTTTCAAGTATGCAGTTCATTGGTTAGACATCTATATAGTTCG
>NW_006434120.1:3647821-3653724 GCF_000325575.1 Pteropus alecto | reverse complement strand
AAATCCTGGGTCTTCATCCTGTTGAATATTTTTGCCAAGCCCTTCTGTCCTGCATTGTTTCTTTTGAGAAATCAGCTGCCAGTCTTATGGGTTCTCCCTTATATGTAATGATTTGTTTTTCTCTCGCTGCTTTTAATATTCTTTCTTTGTATTTAACCTTTGGTATTTTAATTATGATGCGTCTTGGGTGTGGGCCTCTTTGGATCCTGAATTTTGGAATTTCCTGAGCTTCCTGGGGTTTTATGTTCATTTTCTTCACCAGATTAGGGAAGTTTTCCATCATTATTTCTTCAAACAGCTGTTCAAAATCTTGATTTTCTTCAGTTATGCTGATCAGACAAATATTTGGAGCCTTATAGTGTATGCTCCGCTCCTTAAATTATTTTCATAGTCTTGGCATCTTATCTCTTGCCATTCTGATTGAGTGTCCTTGGCTTTCCTGTCCTCTAGATAGGGCATCCTCTTCTTTTCTTTATTCACTTTGTTTATTCCTTTGTTTATTCCATTCAATATACTTCTCATCTCAGATAATGTGTTCTTCATTTCAGACTGGTTCCCTTTTTAAATTTCCATTTCCATTTTTATGTTTTTTATTTGAGCATCTTTATAACCAGTGTTTTGAACTCTGCATCTGTTAGATTGCTTGACTCCATTATTCCTGGATCTCTGTTCTGTTCTCTCATATGGTTTGTTTCTTTGTCTTCCCATTTTGGCTGCTTTTCCATGTCTGTTTCTATGTACTAAGCAAAGCTCCTAAGTCTCCTGGTCTTATTAGTGTGGATTTGTGAAGTAGGTGTCCAGTAGCACAATCCTAAGTGGGGCTCAGCTACAGGACAAATGTAGCTCAAGCCTGTGGCCCTCCAGGGCCACCTGTTAAGATTCAGCAAGCAACCCACAGATGCTGTGCTTATAGTTGCCTCAAAAGGCCACACCAGAAACTGAGGCCAGCTGCCTCCAGTGTGAGTCTAGGCACTGCTCAGCAAGGAGCACCTGACTCTCTAAAGATATACCTGGATGTGGCTTGGGTGGGTCCACAAGTTGGGGGAGACGGGGTTTCAGGGACCTGAAACAGAGCGACCTCTGTTATCCAGTCTGATGATCTCATGGCAAAGGTGGCACTGTGTCCTCGCACTAGGAGCGGGGAGGGCTCAAAAGAGAACACTAGATACCGCCAGCATTTCTGTACAGAACAAGTCTCACCTCGGCCCTCACTCCAACAATGTCTCCCTGTAAGTCTCTGGTGCCCCCTGTGTGCAGTGGAATCAGCACTGGTACTCAGAGTGAGCAGGTCCATCACTGCGAAAATCCGCTCATGGACGAGGCCTCTTTAAGAGGCATCTGCCGCTGCCGCAGCCTCTGTCTCATCAGCCACTGGAGACCAAGTCACCCCACATCCTCACCCTGTCCTACCTTCTGCTGTTGCAGGGTGCTTTCTTGGATTTCTCCCTAGTTGTATGGCTTGTTCATCAAGATCCCAGGCGATTTTTCCTTGCTGCTGCTCCTTGTTTCCTTCACAACTTTGATTTGGTTGCCAGAGGGATAAACAGAGCCTCTATCATCTGTGCCATTTTGGTTGCCCATATATGTTAGCTTTTAATTTTATTTATGGTGTTTTTCTATCAGACAGAAGCTTATAATGTAGTTACATTCACCTTATTTTCCTTTATTATTTTGTGGGATTTTTTTTCTCCTGAGAAATCCTTTTCTGTACTAAGGTTCTGTCTTTTTTCCCAAAAGTTTTTAAATTTGGCTGTTCTCATATAGCCTCTTAATCCAACTGGAATTTATTTAGACTACCATATAAAATGGTATATACTTTTATTTTTATATGATTAATCACTTTCCCCTGCACTATTTATTGAATAATCTCTCTTTTCCTCACTGATTTGTAGTGATAATGATTATAACTATTATTATTATTCAGTGTTCACTAGATATAAGGTAATGTTCTGGGATCTTAACTCATATTAACTACTAATCCTCACAATGGCTCTGAGAATTAGATATTGTAATTATGCCCAAAGATGAAACTACTGAGGCACAGAGATGTTAAGTCATTTGCCCAAGGTCACAGAATTCTCACCCAGGCTTTCTAATTCTAGAACCCTTGTGCATATCCAGTGGGCTAACAATATACTATGTCATATCCATACAGATGTATTTCTGGTTCTCTATTCTGTTCCATTGGTCACTTTGTCTATCGCAGAACTGGTACAACACTTTCTTAATTGCTATTATTTTATAAGCCTTGGCAGCTTTTTTGGTGCTTCTAATTTTCGGATCAGCTTCAGCTTATCAGGCTTCACAAAAATTCCTATTAGAATTTTATCTGTAACCTGTTGAATATATAGATTGGTTTGGGAAAAAATAGATACCTTTATGATATACGAGTTTTCCTATCCATTAACAAGGTCTGTCTCTCCAATTATTCAAGTTTTCTTTGATGAATTTCATAAATTTTTCAGTAATAATATAGAGATGTAGAGCTTTAGGTTAGGCTATTTTGGGGTTTGCTTTTTTATTTTGTTTTGTCACTTTTTCCTAATACCTTTTTAAAAATGAGCTATTATTCTTATATACAAATGCTATTGGTTTTTATTGATTGATCTTATACAGCAATCTTGCCAAACTCCTATTAGTTCTAAAAGTCTCTAGATTCACCTGGATATTTTATTTGGGCAACCCTCATCTGTAAATAAAGGCAATTTTATTATTTTTTTCCTTTTAGTTTTTGGGCCTCTTCATTTCTCTATCCTGTTTTATTGATTTTTGTAGAACAGTCTATTATAAAAGTGATTAGAAGCATTTATTTTTTTTTAGAAACTTTTAAAGTAGGGAGCCTTGTCTTATTTCTTATATTAATGGGATGCTCCTAAAGTCTTATCATTAAATTTGTGTATACTTTAGGTTTTTAATACTCCATTTTATTCAAATTAGGATGTTTCCTTTTATTTCTAGTTTGCTAAAAGTTACAATATTGAATATTATGAAATGCTTTTTTTCTGTATCTCTTGTAATGATCTTCTGGGTTCTTTCCCTCTCTCTGGCCATGCACAATGTTGGATGGTTTATTTATTTTTTTTTATCTGTACAATTTGATGATTTTTTAAAATCTCAAACTTACAGAAAAGTTGCACATACAGTATAAAGAATTTTTTGTGTTGGAATCATTTGAAATTAATTGAGACATCATGTGTTATCTTTCTCCAATACTTTAGTGTATATTTCCTACAAACGAGGACATTCTTTCACATAATCACAATATTACTATCAAAATCAGGAAATTAGCATTAATAGATTGCCACCACCTAATCCCCAAACTGCTCAGATTTCATCAATTGTCCTAATAACTTTCTTTATAACAAAAGGTTCTAGTTCATGGATTGCATTTAGTTTTTATGTCTTAAATATTCTCCTTTTAGTCTGCTAGTAATATGTTAACATGCTTATTTATTTTCTACTGTTAAACCATTCTTAGAGTAACACTATTTGGTCATGATGTTTTATTCTAAAATACTGTTAATGTTAATTTGCTACTATTTTTAGTTAACTTTATTAGTATAATTTATATAAAACAAAATGCACCTATTTCAAGTATATAGTTTGGAGAGTTTTAAGACATGTATTTACCAATTAACCACCACAACCATCAAGATAGAGAACATTTTCATTACCCCAGAGAGTTCTCTCATGGCTCCTTAGAATCACATGCTCCCTACCCCTAGTCCCTATAGATTGATCTGGTCTTTTCTTGAATCTCACATGAAAGGAATCCCACAGTATGTATTCTTTTGTTTCTGGCTTCTTTTGCTCAGTGAAGTATTTGCTTAGTACAGATTCTTTCATGTTGTTGCATGTATCTTCATTTTGTTCCTTTTTATTTCTGCATAGTATTACATTGCGTGGATATATAACAATTTGCTTATCCATTCACCTGTTGATAAACATATGTCTTATTTCCAGTTTGGAAATATTAGGATAAATCTGCTATGAACATATGTATATGGGTCTTTGTGTGGACAAGTGCTTTTATTTCTCTTGAGTGAATATCTAGAAGAGGAATGCTGGGTCATAAAGTATGTTTAACTTTAAAAGCAATTGCTTAATTTTACAGTTCTACAAACAATGTGTAAGAGTTTCATTTGTTACGTATCTTCTTTGACACTTGGTATTTTCAGTCTTTTTCATTTTAGCCAGTTTAGTGAATATATATTGGTGTCTTACTGTGGTTTTAATTGGCTTGAGCACTAATGATATTTAAAATCTTTTCATGTGCTTATTCAACATTTGTAAGTCTCTTTCTATGAAGTATCCAAATATTTTGCCCATTTTTAATTGAATTGTTTTTCTTATCATGGACAAGTTGTAAGAGCTTTTTCTATAATCTGGGTACAATACAGAAATGTATATTTCCTATATTCAGTATAGGAAATATATATTCTGGATATGTATATTTTGTCAGATATACATATTGCTAATATTTTTTCCCAATCTCTGGCTTACCTTTTTGTTTTCTAAACAATGTCTTCCAGAGAGTGAAACGTTTTAATTTTGAGGAAATCTAACTTGTTAATTTTTTTCTTTATAGTTTCTGCTTTTTATAAGAAATCTTTCCTTATATACCCATGTCATAAACATTTTATGTTTTTCATGCCCTTATTATTTGAATATATGAGCATAATGTTGATCTTTAATTCAGAGGTAGATTGAATTCTTTTGGTTTCAAGTAACACAAAGAAATAAAAGAGGCATTGTAATAAGGTTGCAGAGGTATTTCATGGCTCCTGAAGGCAGGCATGCAGGTAGGTCTAAGAAACAGGACCTGGAAAGCTATCAGGAACCCAGGATGTCCTCTCTAGCCCTCGTTTTTTTCCTTCTCTGCAGACTGGCTGGCTCTGACCATGTGGCTCAGAGTCTGTTCCACTTTCCTAGGATAGGGAATCCAATTGGCCCGGCTTGGGTTCAAGGCCCCAGACAGGTCCAGTTAGCCATTGGGGGTCAAGGCTGTATAGTAGAAAACATGCCTGGGGATTGGGGCCACTTCCAAAGAAAAGGGTATCATGTGATCTGCTCACACACTTCAAAAGGTGGTCATTGTTCTATCCCCAACTCATCTTCCACTCCTGTACTTTTTAGTACATTTTCTGACTCTAAACTTTCAGCGTTACTTCTTGCATATTCTGAGCTTTTTCTTTTCTCAATCTGCAGCTGTATTCTTCAGCACTTGTGGAATGTGAGGATCACGATCCATGTAATCATGATAGAAATTTTGATGTGGAAGCAGTAAAGAAAGAAATTAATAGAGGAAGGAGGTTGGTGAGTATAAATGATTTTACTACTCATATAAGACAAGCGGACCCTGGGGAGGGGCAGCTTTCAAAAGAAAGTCTATTTGAATAATAAACTAGGCATAGAGATGTGTCTTGAAAAGCTGAAGGAAATAGGACCTGTATTAGAGATTCTTATTTGACTGAACATTTAATATTTTAAAATAAACTATAACACTCTTCATCAGCAAAGTAGATATGAATTAGAATGGTTTTGGCTAAGTAGCAGGAACCCAGCTCAAACTGGTTTTAATAAAAAAGGTGCTTATTTTCTCACTTAGCGAGAGGAAAAACTGTCTTCAGGGTTGGTTAATTCACTGGCTCAATGTTGTCATCAAAGGCCCATCATCCTCTCCGCCTTCCTGTCCACAAAATCACTTGGTCCCTTATGGTCACAGAGTGGCTGCAGGCAGCAACTGAAGTGTCAGGCTTTCTTGTTCCTGTCTATGGAAGGAGAAAGTTCATCCCAAGCATGGAATAAGAGGCCTTCAGAGAGTCTAATTAGGGCATACCCCTCTTTCTGTTTAATTTCTAGAGGTGACTAACTATTCAGCACCCCACTTGGAGGGTCACCCC